>NC_142336.1:24893696-25193696 GCF_054954075.1 Amborella trichopoda | reverse complement strand
CACTCAAGTAAGTTTAGATTGAGGGCACTCCAATTTGTCCAAGTATTGAGGTTAAGTGGTCATTTTACAAGAGTATATAATGAAATTCTATGGAAGTAAAATAATTAACTCAAGTGAGAGTATGGTCGAAGTTAGCAACATTGATGTCAAGACCCAAACTAGGCTTGACGAGTTAGGTCAGGTTGAATTCTAAAACCCTATAATTCTAAGCATATGGCATAACTGATGGGTTTACAGGGTTACCTTAACAAAGTCGAAAAGATACCCAAGGTAGTCAGTCGAGGGACTTTGTGACCCTTATATGTGATTGGAAGGCCCAAAAGAACAAAGGAAAAATCTTCATCATAACCATCGCACAACATGTACATATAATAATTGTATTGGGAAACATACACTGTTGAGGGTGTGACATGTATATATGCAAGAAAGCCTCCATGCACCAATTGCGATAAGTGTGCATAGGTTTGTGTGACCTATACTTGTCCTTAGGGGGAAACTATAATCTATAGATGTTCACTTCATCTATTGACTGACTTTGATAGCCTAATCATGAGCCCCTACAGCGGACTGTAGATCTGCGCACCTATTGAGCCAGTTTGATAAAGCAAGTGCAGGATATGGTCATCTCGACCTCAGTATATTCGTATTTTCCTTAACATAGGTGGTTCTAATTCCCAGCAAAATGATTTAAAAATTATTAATTTTATATGAATTTTTAGAAACCCTTTGATATTTTATTTTGTCAAAAAGAAATCTTGCATAAGCCAAAATTTATTTTTCAAGATTTTACCAATTCAAGAAAATAAAAATGAATGTTGATTTCTAAAAATCATTTTTTTAAGTTGTATACACCCTCTTAAAATTCTAGCTAAAGGAACTCCTAAAAACCTCGATTTTGGTCGTAAAGGACCACACAAATGCTAGTAGACTATAGGCAAACTAGACCCAATTTAATTGCTTCAAAACTACCCAAATCCTATCCCAACTTGAAGTAGAGCCTGAGATCTTTCCAACGGTCCAAGAATTGCCTGAATTGGACCTAAGGATAAAAAGATATAATAAATAACAATTTAGTCCCTGTGAGATCCAAGTGTCGTGCCGGGCTGTAACGTAGCCTGCAAGGCCCATATGCGGCTTGATGATGCAAACGCGGCCTGATAACGCATTCAACACATTTTATGATGCAGTAAAGGCATTTTTCTTGAATTAAATAAGGCTAAAACTTCAAGATAAATCCAAAAACATTCCAAAAAAATTCAAAAAAAATCACCAATTGAATCTTATAAATACCCCATCTCCCTAACCTAAAAGAAGAATGAAAAATAGAGGAAGAAGAGCAAGGAATCCAATAGAAATTCTCGAAATTAGAAAAATGACCCAAAAAAGGAAAACCCCTTAGAATATTTCTAAAACATTAGGAAAAATCCCCAAAAATCCCAAAAAATTATAGACAATTCCAAAATTCATGTTAAACCTCTAGAGATCCCAAAACCATTATAAAACTAAGGTAATTTTCCTCCAATTCTAAGAAAAACTTTGGTAGGCCCTACCTAAAATTTTCAGTTTTTTTCCTACCTTAGGAACCGTAAATCTAGGTCAAAGAAACTTAGATCTACCAATTCCAACAAGCAAAGGCATCCAAAAATAGGAGATGATGACGCAAATCGGAAGAGTGGCCTGATCCATGCTCAAAACACTGAGTTTCAAGTCTCTAGAGGTAAGTATCACTTTTTTACTTAATTTAGTTTGTTTTTCTTCATTTTCAATTATTATTAGATTTGATTAAATTTAGAAGAGTTTTTAGGTCAAAGTACAGATTTGGAGCTGGCGCTACCAGTGGATTAAGAAAAAGACTAGATATGTATAGATCTTGAATTATTTTTAGCCCATAATTCAAGTGATCCTACTCTCTCTACTTTTTCAAAAGTAACTCAGTTTTTGCGAAGATTTAAACAAATCACATCCTAGAGATCGGCGCAAATCGAAGCGTAAACAGTTTGACTCCCACCGTGGGGCACCTTGAGTTTCAGATCCGTATTTTAGATTTAAAAAAACTTCTTCTTCTTTTTCTCATATTTATTTTTCTAGAAAAAATAAATATAAAAAGAAGAAAAACAAGGTAGATTTGAAAAAATATCTTTTTATTAGATTCTATCGTTTCTTTCTAGATCTTCTTTTTTCTCCCTAAAAAAAATTTAAGATTTTTTTCTCTCAATAGTTAGATCATCGTTCTTTTAGATCCCATCTCGATCATCTTTATCTTTAGATCTTCTTTAGATTCATCTTTTAGATCATCTTTATTTTTTTAGATCATCTTTCTTTTAGGTCTCATCTTTATCATCTTTATCTTTAGATCTTCTTTAGATCTTCTTTAGATTCATCTTTTGTACCATCTTTAGTTTTTTAGATCATCTTTCTTTTAGAACTCATCTTTATCTCCAGATCTTCTTTAGATTCATCTTTTAAATCATCTTTATTTTTTTAGATCATCTTTCTTTTAGATCTCATCTTTATCTCTAGATCTTCTTTAGATTCATCTTTTAGATCATCTTTATTTTTTTTAGATTATCTTTCCATCTTGATCATCTTTATCATTAGATCTTTCTTTTACATTCACCTTTTAGATTATCTTTTTAGATAATCGTTTAGATCAACATTGTTTTTTTTTTTTTAACATCTTTAAATTCATCTTGATATCATATATATCATCTTTTTCATATCTTTTTTCATTCATGCTAATCATCTTTAAATCATCTTTTTTCTTTTTTAGATCATACTTATCATCTTTAAGTGCATCTTTATCTGTTTAGAATACATCTTTTAGAAAGAATATTTCTCTTTCCTAATTAAAAAAAAAAGAATTTTTTTCTCTTTTGATAAAATACTTTTTTTAAAATAAAAGAAAAAAAGAATTTTTTACCTCTTTTGATAAAATACATTTTTTAAATAAATAAATAAATAAAAAGAAGATATATCTAGGCTTTCTCTGCTTTATCTGTTTAGATTAGAAATAGAGATCATCTTTTTTTATCTTATACTTAAAATTTTCTTGACTTTATCCTCTTTAGAAGCATCCTTTAATCTCTCTAAAAAACAATTCTTTTTAGAAGCATCTTTATCTTGTTTCTTAGATAGGAAAACAAAAAGAAAAGAGGATAGAATACAAAAACAAATAAAATGAGATTTTTGTACATAGTCTTGTAGTTATGTCCATTGTTCATGGTGACTCAGTTATTTAGTTTACTACATAGTTTAGACTCTTTTAAATGACTAGACCTACAAGACCTTATGGCTCAGTTCCCTGAGTCAACCAGTCTCAAGTCAGTCGATACCGAGTTTTAGTGGATCCATAATCTCACACTCAGGGCTAAGCCTAGCTAACCCATCCGTAGTCCAGCCAAACCGTGAAGTGCAATAAGTTTGTATGGCTCGAGCTACTCAAAACAGTCAAAGCATTTGACCCGAAACTAAAGAATCAAGGTTGAACCCACCTTTATCTTCTAAGTCTATATCTAAGGAATATACTGACCAATTAGAGGCACACTTCCCACAAATGTCCAAATCTAACTCAAGCAATGCTAGCCACCAAGGAAAACTAGAGAGTAAGACATCTTTGTCTAAACCCTAGTCTTCATCAAGCTATATCTCTATTCCTCAAAGTTCACCCTTGTCTAATTCTATAAACTACGAGTCCCTTCCAATCATGTGTCTTAAGAACTTACCCAAGGTCAAACCTTTATTGAGACGTGTTGCCCTTGTTGAGTCACACGTCCAGCTTGGGGCATCAAGTCATCAGTCAGGTCAGAGTCAAGGGACCTCTCTAGCCCTTGAATAGTCTACTGTGTCGGCGAGCCAGCACCACCAATCTTCTCGTCCTCCACCATCTGTAGATCAGGGTCGACCACATGATCGTTCATCTAATAGTCAATCCAGACCTGACCCTCCACAAGTTATGTACAGTCATCCACTAGTGCAACCTCTTCAAGCCACCCCAGTTCCATACCATCAATCACAGGCACCCTATTCGACTCCTGTTCCAACTCAGTATCCCCTAAGTCAGCCATACCAGTCGACTCCATACCTTCAGGCTGCATTCCCGGCCTCTAGTCACCCAGGCCTATGATATCCTGTGCACCAGTCCCTGACTGTCCATTTCCAGGCCCCGACATTGACTTATTAGCCTCCGACTCCTCCAACCATCTCGCATGCCCAACCTACCCCTAATCCAGTGCAGTCCATATCAGTTGCATCTCTTGCACTACAAATTATGCCATCAATTCTAGGAAATCAACAGACATCTGAGGTTAAACCCTTGAGTCAATTGAGCTTGCACAACTAAAAGGTGAATTAACCACATTTAAAAAGACTCTGGCATAGATCGGAGTTCCAAATATATTTCCTCCAAGATCTTACATCAAAGATGTTCTTGGGGATGTCGAACCTCTTCCTACGGGTTTCAAATTCCCTCAGTTTGAAAACAAATTCAACAGGAAAGGTGATCCAGAAAGTCATATCATTGCTTACCTATTGATTGTTCCTACACTTGAAGAGAAACATCACCATCTCAAGGCCATGTTTCAGTACACTCTCTTCGAACAAGCTTTAACATGGTTCCGAGAGGTGGTCTCAAAATACCCAAATCAAACTCCCGATGAGTTATTTCAATGTTTTGTTGAGCAATATCATGGGACCAGAGAGAGATCAATGATCCTTAGCGAATTGATCTCCACCAAACACAATCTAGGCGATTTATTTACAGAAGTTGCATCAAAAGTCATTGATTGCATGCTTTCTGAAGCCTCTAAGATCGGTATTGTCATAGAGAATGCTTCCCCTGAGTATAAACTCTACCTCAATAAAAGCATTCGGTCTTTCTCTTTTGACTCAATGCTAGAAATGGTTTCACGTTATGAAAGAGCAAAGGAAATAGCTCAAGATCGATCAACAATTACATTGGGGCAAGTGCCTGATGAAACTATACCGGGGCAAGAGTCAGATGAAGTCATGAAGGAACAAGAGCCTGACTACAATGAATATTCATCTAAATGTAACTCAGAAGAGATGACAATTGAAGAATTTGACGGCGATCTCAAGTCAGAACCATCACCATAATCATTTAAGGATATAGATGGGACACACTCAACGCAAAGGTAGGTAATATCAGATGACAGGACTGATGAAGATGAAGAAGTCCTATCTGGTATCAACTTGATAAAAATCGACGAGTCGAAATCCCTGCTCAAGTCTGAAAATCATCTAATATAGCCTTGGGGCATAAGAAGAAACCACCCTGAAAATGAGGACCGTATCAACTTGATAAAGATCGACGAGTCAAAATCCATGCTCAAGCTTGAAAATCATCCAATATGGCCTTGGGGCACAGGGAAAAAACCGCCTTGAAAATGAAAATCGAAATGGTAGAATGAAGTATTTTACTAAGGAATTTCAAAAACCGAATGATAAGAATTGCCTTAGGTCTAGATCTATTCCATGGGGAGCTCCTATAGAATTAGAGAAGTCCAACCCACAAAAGGATGAAACAATTCCAACAGTCCCAATAAAAGTTGAGAATATGAAGACACAAAGGGACTAAATTTTTCACCCTATGAAAAATATACCAGATGAGCATGAGTACACTCAAAACCCTGTGGCTAGGGAATTTCATAAAGAAAATCTAAGGATTGCCGTAGCCCAGGGTCCATGATCCACGAAAGAAGGAAAGAGCAAACTTCTGCAAGAGAAGTTCCAATTGAAGTGGAAGGAATAAACTGGTAGAAGGCTCAAGACACCCCTATCCTAGATAGCAGGGCAAGGGTAGATGATCTAAATCTTGAGGTTGTAGATTCTCAAATTCAAATTAAGGAAAGTAACTATAGCCAGAATTTTGAAACTAAAGAAAATGAGGAACGTACAAGAAAAATCTCGATTCCGGTTGAAGAAACGAGCGCACAAAAAGTTCAGGACATCCATGTGATACATGTCACCATAAAAGAAAATGATCTCATCTTTCAAATAAGTGCAGTGGATGAGCCACACTATGCTCAAGTCATCAATGAGTTCAATCGAGATCTTGAAGCTAGGGACTCCCAAGACTACATTTGTGAGGAATTATGTAATCTCGACAGTGCAATCCACGAAGAAGCAAAAGAGTCAAGCCTAGAGGATTATGTTGAACTATCCCTTAATATGAACCCAAAAGAAGATCCATCCCTCAAGAATGGATAAAAGAAATTGAATCTCTAGAAATCCCAAAAGGCCTCGCTGGGCCACCTTCACCTGACTTCTTGGCAGATCCACCTATTTGGGATGAAGAGCTGAGCCTAAAGCAGTCAATTACATCAATTACTATGATTGATCTAGCAATCAATACTAAAAAAACGAATGATCCAAATTTGATCATTCTTGAAGATCCAGCACCTCTGCAAGATTTAAAAGAAATCAAACCCCTAAAAATTCTAAGGGGACCACCTAGGCCACTTTCACAGGATTTTCTGAATAACCCACCTATATGAGATGAAGAACCAGACATTAAAGATCAAATCATATTATTCCCTGAAGAGAAAGGATCCAAAGAAAAAGATAAGGGCAAGGGCATGATTCCACCACTTGGGGCACTCCACATTGAAAGAAAAAAAGAAGATCCAACAAGGGTAGTCCTATCCACCAGTTTGATAGGAATTGCCCATCTGATAAAATACTATAGAGGCAGTCCCATCCAAGATATTAATTGTCTCATCAAATAGAGAAGACCCTATAGGGTCAACCCCGTCAAACCACTTGATATGGGTACCCTCACTTGATGATGAAAATAAAGCAGGGGCAATCGGTGAGGCCCACGCCTTATCTGACGACTCTCAACATGCCTCGAAGCGATAGACTCCTCAAGAGCAACATGAAGTTGCAACTGAAAAAGATTACCGGAAAGGCATGGGGTGATTACTTACTCGTGCCTTTCAAATAAGCCAAGTGGGGCATCCATGCTCTGTTTAGGAATTCTACTCCGTGGTATTGACAACCTAAGGAGTTAAAAAATAGAAAGAAAAAAAAAAAGGGAAAAAGATGAGCTTAGCAAACTCAACAAGAGATTGAAGGACTAGGAAGCTGAGAGTAACTCCAACTCTGAAGATCAAAGCTCGAGTGAAGCAATCCAAGGCAAAAAGATTCTATAAGAATTAGACAACCTTTGTCAAGGAAGTATCAGATATCAACTAGGGGCAACAAAACTTTAAGGATAAGCAAGACTAGGACCTCCCTGCCACTTGGAAGAAGGAAGGATGATCGAGTTCTTATATTTTTTTTTAGGACGAAGTACCACAAGAAGGAAAAAATGCCACCAACTCTTCTCCTCTTGCTCTGTTTCCATCTTCTTCAAAAGAAAAAAAAGAAAAAAAAATCCGTCGAGATGAAAATCGAAAAGAATCTCGAGTGTTTGAAAAAAAAAAAAAAGCCACTTGGCTGAACACCCAAAAGGGACCCTATCGGCAAAGAAAAAGAACAAATATGTCGGGCTGAAAATCCAAAAGGAACCCCGAGCGTTGGAAAAAAGGCTATCAGGCTCAACACATGAAAAGGACCCCGGGATAATAAAAAAATAGAACTTCTTTATCTTTTTGTCTCTTCTCCAAAATCTCTAAAAATTCTTCTCTTCTCAGGTTAGAATGGCATCAGAAAGTAAAAGAAGGCATCAGTCCAAAAAAACTTGAAGAGGCTCAACTATCTAAAGTTTGAAAGAGTGGTAGTGGAAGAAGAAAATTGGAAGTACAATGATATTTTGAGCACTCTGAGGCACATCCCATACTATCCAAGACACCGGTTTGCACGAAAAACAAGAAGAATTCTTCTTTGAATTGTGATATAGGAGCCAAGATTGGAAGATGAGGATGTACTTAGTGATTCCTCATCCTGAAAGTCCCAAGTAGAGGTTCGACAAGCTCATAAAAAAAATAAATAAATAAATAAGAGCTTTATGGTAGCATGAACCTAAACAGCTAACCAAACTTGTTTTTCAAAATTTCTCATCCATCTTCAAATTTTCCCCTATGTGTTTCGTAAGTTTTTAAAAACCTTAATTTCTTTGGTTAAAATGTAGCTCGAAACTCTGCTTTTGTTTCAAAATTCAATCTATCTTCAAAACCTTCTAAAATGTTTTAAAAAACGAAGGAGTTTTATGAAGGCTTGGATATGATGTGTTCGCCGCCACCAAATCATAGATTGCCATACTTGCAAACCCTTAGAAAAACAGCGACCAACCCATAGGTTCCCATACAAAAAAAAAAAAAAAAAATTTGAACTTGTGGACCCCAAGAATCAGAATCCAAGGCAAACAAGATGTTTGATTAGCCAGAAATTCATCATCCAATCATTTCTTCTAAATCAAAGTCCTATTCGATTGGAGAATCTGACCCCAAGAAAGAGGTCTAAAGTCGAAGATGACTACACTGGCAGCTTCCAAGGTAGTATTGGAGTGTCACTAGTTCAAAGATAGCATGGTTCCTGTTGATTGTCACTTTGGATTTGATTGTCGGATACCTCTCAACTGCACTGACTCAAAGATAGTAGTGTCAGTTCAATGTCTTATGGATTAAAAGCATCCGTCGACATACCGCCTACCCAAAAGTGTACTAATCATTCAAAAGAATGATCCCTCGAAAAAGGTTTTCCTTCCTTCCATGTCTTAGGTGTCTACTTCTTTGCCATTCACTTGGTGCCCCAAGTGAATACCAAAGAGGGGTAACTGTAGACACCCCCTTGAAATTCTGGCTAGGAGAACTCCTAAAAACCTCTATTCTGGTCTTAAAGGACCACACAAACCCTAGTAGACTATAGGCAATCTAGACCCAATTTAATTGCTCCAAAAATACCCAAATCCTATCGCAACTTGAAGTAGAGCCCAAGATCTTTCTAATGATCTAATAATCACTTGACACGGACCTACGAAAAAAACGATATAACAAATGATAATTTAGTTCATGTAAGAACCAAGTGTCCAGCAGCGGGCCGGGCTGTGACACAACCCGGAAGGCCCATACGCAGCTTGATGACACAGACACGACATGATGATGCAGTCAATGCACTTTATGATGTAGTAAAGCCGTTTTTTTTAATTAGATAAGGCTAAAACTTCAAGATAAATCCAAAAAATTCTGAAAAATTTTCAAAATAAATTAAGAAAAATCACCAATTGAATATTATAAATATCCCCTCTCCCTAATCCAAAAGGAGGATGAAAAAGAGAGGAAGAAGAGCAAGAAATCCATTAGAAATTCCTGAAATTAGAAAACTAGCCCAATAAAAGGAAAAACCCCTTAGAAAATTCTTAAAAAAATTAGAAAAAATCCCCAAAAATCCCAAAAAATCAAAAAAAATCCCAGAATTCATATTGAACCTCTGGAGATCCCAAAACCCTTAGAAAACTAAAGAAATTCTCCTTCAATCTTAAGAAAAACTTTGATAAACCCTACCTAAAATTTTCAGTTTTTTCCCCTCCCTTAAGAACTCGAGATCTAAGCCAAAGAACCTTAGATCTACCAATTCCAGCAAGTAAAGGCATCCAAGAGTAGCACAAATCGAAAGAACGGCCTGATCCAAGGCCGAAACTCTAGGTTTCGGGTCCCTAGAAGTAAGTATCACTTTTTACTTTGATTTATTATATTTGATTAAATTTAGAAAGTTTTTTTAAGTCAAAATACAGATTTGGAGCTGGTGTTGCCAGTGGATTCAGAAAACGATTAGATTTGTATAGATCTAGGATTTTTCTGAACCCATAATTCAAGCAACCCCACTCTCTCTACCTTTACAAAAGTAACTCAATTTTTGCTAAGATTTGAGTAAATATCATCCCAAAGATCAACGCAAATCAAAGCATAAACATAAGTTAAAATTTTATTAGAGGTTGTGGGGGTACAAATTTGGTTGGGCCCACTTCAAAGACACGAGTGGGACGCCCCACTCCATTCCCGTTTCTGTCTCTCACAATGGGTCATACAATGGCTTGTAGAGGAAGCCATCTATAAGGTTTGAGAGATAAACGTGATTGCTTAAAAAAATAATAATAATAACTAAAAAAAAAATTGAAAAAAAAAACGGGAAAGATGGAGTTAATTGAAAATTATGGCACTAATTGAAATCATGTCATTTTTCATAAAACAGATTTTGATGGCATAAAGTTAAGGAAAACAGATGGATAACATTCTAGCACATTCTTTTTTAATCATAATTTTTTATCTAAAAAATATATGGCAAAGATCTCTCACCCCAGAAGTCACGTTTGAACTAGGGTTAAAATTGAATCTTCATCCAAATACTAGACCCAAAACCCTAGCCTCTACTCTATAAATATTTTCTTCAGGGATCAATCTCTACAATTGCAAAAAGTTTGGCCTCTCTTTAGAAAAGAAGAGGGGGGCACACCCTAACCATAGCACGCAAAAGCATTCATAACCCTATGCCGAGAAAGATTCATATCCCATACTATGTCATGCTCTCATCCGGTTTTGCCTAAGCTTACCAAATTGTGAGACAAGATTAACGGTGGAGGGTTTTGCCTAAGCTTCCCAAATTGTAAAACCCGATGTGGGGTTTACAAAGTCCTTAACGATAACCTAAGGCGTAGATATTTGGTAATTCTAATAATTTCTTTATCCGTTTTCATGCATCGTTTTTTGTATGATTATATTAAAGGTGCAGTCTGTATAAAGCCTAGGCTCTAAACACTCAAATTAAAGCCTACCTTCAAATAGTATCCAGAAATGTGGTTTCAATACTGGAAATCTCTATGATAGCCTTAAAATATATTTTCATTTTTATTTATAAAATTTAAAACTTCGAAAATAGTGTAGATCGACATATCTATGAAAACTAGAAAATATTGAAACTTGACGGTCCAAAAATGTGGCATGAAATACACTATTTTCAAAACTTGAAATCTATTTTTTTCTCATGTCCATGCATCTTGATGTCGAGATGATCAATTTAAGGATATTTGGACATCAAAACATCTTCTAATGAAATATTTGAGGTGGGCTCTAATTTGATTGTTTAGAGCCACGACTCTATATAAACTTTTTTCTCACATATATATATATATATATATATATATATATATATGAAAGTGGATTCTATCAGCCCATAGGTTGGCTGCTACATTACCAGGCAATGGCCCAGATTCAATTTGGGCTGATTTGACGGTTACAATCGCATTTCGCATTTAAATTTTCATTTTTTTCTACACATCCAAATCACTTGAAATTTTAGGCGTTCATTCTTCTCATTAAGACGCACCTACTAAAATATAAAAAAAATATATATTTTGTAAAATATAAATTAACCATAATACCCCAAAAATATTTTGAAGGTATTTTGATCAATTTATACTTTACGAATTATTTTTTTTTATATTTTTATTAGATTTTTCTATTTTTGAATAATAAACACTCCAAATTTCAAGTTATTTGGATATATAGAAACAAAATGAAAATTCAAACACAAAATGAAATCGTGACCGTCAGATCGGCCCAGATTCAATCCGGACCATTGGCTAACACTGTAGCTATCAGCCTGTGGGCTGACATTATCTTTTCCCTATATATATATATATATATATTAATTGTATATATTTGGCTAGATCATACCTGCCTTTCATCAAGGCTCTCATATTAAGTCTCCTCGAGCATACCATACGAAACAAATGGTTAGGAAATAACAATCATAATTAACAAAAATACATGTCATACACAGTGAAAAAATGCATATTGGAATGACTTTGATATCGATCCTCATAACATAAATGGATAACTTAAATGATGTGTTTGATACAAAAATTTATCATAGCTACGAATAATTCTCTGGACTAAACCCCTCCATCAAAATGGTGATGCATGGTTCTGATTGATGACTACAAATTTACACCGAGGGAGCAAAAAGGGGGTGTGCTATATAGGTACAAGAATGCGCCATCAGTTCCCCAGTTAGGAAAATAATACTGGTTTACGCCCATAACAGAATCCCTTGAACTTCCTCTCAATAATGCATTTTCTCTGAAGTGGTTTACGTCTATAACAGAATCCCTTAAACCTCCTCTCAATATCACCAATGCATTTTCTCTGATGTCATGAACATATCCTCTAGTCAGATGAGCAGAAGCAGATAATTGTCTAAGTACACTACATTTTCAAAAGAAATCTAGCAATACCAGATGATTCAGATTAACCATTTCCAAAGAAGTAAGCAAGTGGTCGTCATGACATGCGTCAACCCTGTCACACAAGCGAATGTGTAAGTTAATATATTTGTTCTTGCATTACATTTGTGTAAACGGGAGAAAGCATAGTCTTCCGGTATTTACTCAGTAATTTTCCTTTCCTCCATCAGTGTAGCCTCTTTAACAGATTGGAACTCTTGAAGAATATTTTCAGTTAATGAAGGCTGTGAAGCATTAATTAATTGATTGTTGTGACCACTTCGAATAGTTCGCTGGTGCGAGAGAGATGCTCGAGTATTATCCTCCCCCTAAAATATGATGTCAGCAAAAGTTTATAAACACGGCTGCATCTATTGCTATATACTATTGAAACACCGCGTGAAAGAGATGTTGAAGCATCATTAAGAGCCAAATATTGACTGTGACACATCTGCTCCTAACCTTAGAAATAGCAACAATTCCATCCATCCTCGAGCCATTCTGAACTTTTTTACTTCTCTGGGTGAGAATCCAGGGTCTTCCTGCAAAGAGATTATGTAAAATAAACATGAATTGTGTATAGGAAAAGAATCTGTACAGAAAATTTAAGAATAAGAGCTGGACAACTGAGTCTGAGCTTCATTACAGATAGCCAACAAAGAAAACTATCTCAGGTTCTAAACAGTACCTCTTGGTTTCTTTATGGTTTCTTGGTCATCAAAAGAAGATTCACGACTGTAATCAGAAGGGACCTTTTGAATAAGATTAACTGTTTCTTTAGCTTCAGAAGCAACACATTTCACTTGTTTTCTTCTCATGCTGATGATTAGGGGTCTCGCTGTAAACAGATTATGCACAACAAGCATAAGAAGAGACCCCAGCTAACTGAATGCATACCTATGTTAATAGATGGCACAACAGGAAAAGCCATTAATTGTACCTCTTCCTCTTTTTAAGGACTTCAGGGACATTCTTCCTTCGTGTGAACAAGATTCGTGGCAATCATCACAAGGGACATTTTGAACAGAATCTGTTGTCTTCTTAGCTTTCGAAGAATTACTATACCCATCCAACCCCACGTCTTTAATTTTCTTGTTTCCTTTTTTGAGGACTCTTGGTCTTCCTAGATATATAGATTAAGTGCAAACAAGCAATAGAAATGGAAATACTTTCAGATAAGGGCACTGCTAGGCTTATCTGACTACTCTTAGACGTGGTCACATGCCCAATAAAACTTTTAGAGCATATAATATTCACCTTTAGAACAATTAAAAGAAATAAATAGAAAACTGATTTTGAGCTTTCAAACCCTAATCTGATTCCCCAAATGGAAAGTTGGGAAACTCTTTGAGAAGTGATTGTTTTCAATTGTTTTCTGAGCTCCAGATCAATTTCTTTTAAATTTATTATAGTAATGAGTAAACATTATCAGAAAATTTTGAGATCATAAATTCTGCCCTACTCTGTTTTTGGACTCCGGGTGTAAAAAAGTTGGCCTTGCAAAACCACCGAACATGTTTCCCTTCAGATAAAACAAAGCACCGATCGTCACATATACCTCTCGGTGTCTTGAGGAGCTTCTGGCACATGGGTTCTAGAACCCGTAAAGGAGATGCATGAGTATCACCACAGAATAAGCTAGGGAGTAATGTATCACTTGCTTCAGAGACATTACGTGTATCTGGCTGCGAGGTTCTAGCAGTGTCCAAGAGGTCTTTGTAGACACCTGCAAATATAGAATAATCATAAGTAACATAAAACAAAGACTGGGCTGATAATATGGATGGCACAACAGGAAACTGCAATGAATCACATGTACCCTTTGTTTTCATGAGAGACTTCCAAAACATGGTCGTATCTGGAAAATTTAGAAAGGTGAACCCCAAAAACTTTGATCTCTTAGAATGTGGCATCTCTGTATACCCAAGAGAATTTCTCCAAGTTTCACTTAGTTGTGGAGCAGCTGGCACAATTAACATTTCGACCTCCATTCTAGATAGCATCTAGAGAAAAGAGCATATGTGCAACATTTAAGGAGGCATCAGTATCTTGCCAACTATTTCTCATGACTAAAACTATACGCAGGGTATGTTTCAAGATACTAGTAACTAACAATATTAGTAAGAGCAGGTTGGAGAGGAATGCCATGAGTAAGATTTCATTCCCAAATTATCCTATTTGGAAAATGTTGATATGAATTCAACCAGTTTGGACAAAAATATCCTCATTCAACTGAGATATTCAAAGTGTCTCAAAAGGTGTATGAAGCAATTCTTTCAAAATTTTGAGCGTTTTCAGCAATAAAGTTTAACATAAAAAAACTTAACATTGTTTTACATTAATAGCAAAAATTAACATTGTTTTACATTACATATGTAAAAAAGACTAATGAGACTATTTATCATTGTACTTAATGAAACTATTTAACATTGGTACAGGGAGGTCACAATTATTTATAACCATCTGATGTTGAATTCTGATAGCAAGGGTGTGTCACAAAGTTTGAGAAAATTTATTTTGAACTTTAAGCTTGGTCAATAGAATAAATGCAGCCACCCAATTTCACATCTAATGGTCAAAATTAATTGTGACCACCTTGTACCAAAGGTAAATGGTCTTATTGTATATTTTTCCTTAATAATATAAAGTTAAATGCATTTGTATTTATTCTACATCCATATATTTGTTTTTCATCTCTTATTTTCTCTATTAATTACTTTCCAAGTTTATGTTTTATCTCGTATTTTTATTTTCAAAAAAAATGTATCCTCACATCAAAACACAAGTTGGAAAACCAAAATGAGCAAGGAGACAATAAGCGTAAGTATCACTGAATACAGAAATTATTTGAATACATAATACCAAATATTGCTGGACATATGTTCTAAATTTAGCCCTACCTTCTCAATTTCATGAACTAGAAGTCGACACATCCCTTGTTTCCGAAATTGAACACGAGTACCAACAAGAGGCATCTCTGCAACCTTCTTTCCATGTATTCTAAAAGAAGGTAAGAAATCCTGAACGTGAGATACACACTACTTCATAGAATAGAATGAAATTATTTGACATTCTTGAAGAAATATGAGTACTGATTTACCGAATTGCAGCCACAGATATAAGGTCACCTTCCCTCTCCAAAAGTACTGTATAAAATCCCCGAAAGTCCAACCGCTTTAAATTAGACCTACAACATCGCAAAACTCGCCTCGTAAGATTGACTAGAGTCATTTTGTGCACATTTGAAAACTAGAACTTCCAGCTTCAATGAAAGATCCGGCTATGTGGAATTCAAGTCTATAAAATAAATAAAAAAATTCTTATTTCTTTTATTAATGAATCTAAGTTCCACTTATAAGTGACACAAAACACTATTGCAATCGAAAATTAAAAACCTAAATACAACTTAGGACCTTTCCTTTTATTGCTAAAACAAATAAACACAATCCAGGAATAAAAAACAATCTTCCAATAATAATTTAAGTACAAATATTGTTCCTAAAAAATCACACTAAATATGGAAATATTATTGAAAACAAAGGTAAACAAATAGGACGAGTTACTCGATTGTAACCACGGTTACCCCCATAAGGACTTGGTACATCCGATTTCATGACCGATGGCATACTTTTGATCTTATTGGTCTTGCTGAAAATTCAAGACCTAAAAGCTTGTTCAGGCAATACCTTTTACTCTAGGGTTAAGAGAGCACAAGTAACAATTAGGGTAAGGTAGAACCCTTTCTTAGAACTTATAGAGCATGCCTTAAGAAGTCACCTGCCTTTTAGGGCTAGGTGTGCCGCTCTCACTCTTCAAACACTGATTAGGATTATTTTGACATGCCACCCTCTTGATATTCTATTAGGGTGGTGTGCCACTTTTTTATCAAGAGAGAGAGACATGAGAGAGAGACAAGAACTTTGGAGAGAGAAAGAGAGTTTTGGGGCATAGAGAAGAGAGAGAGAGAGGCTCGAAAAAGGTGTTGAGAGTGAAGGGGGGTTCACCTCCTTATATAGGACTCAAGGTCCCTCTCTTTCGTATATCTGTCCAATGACTCACTGTGATCAATAGAAATTAACCAAATCTGCGAGATGAGAGAAAAACAAGTATGAGTCATCTATCCCACAAATCAACCATCATGATATAAGGAAGAATAGGATGAACATTATCCCCTTAATTTTGACCCATATCCACTTCTAGTCAAAATAAGACGACCATTTAAAAACCTTCTAGAACTTCCCAATATCTATTTCAGAATAGTAGGAAGTCGAAAAAAAAATTATTTGGTCAAATCTAACTCCCACAAAAAAAGGCCATATAATTTTCTTTTAGATCCTGTTCTTTTAAAAGATTATGTATTCAAAACCAATCTTTTCTAAATCAAGGAGTGGGTGTGCCAACCCCCACCCCCCCTATAGGTGACATGTGGCCCCATGGGGTGTGGCACACATGTGGGGCTAGATCCAAGAACCCCACATGTGCCTTTCTTGTTTCTCAAAAATTTGAGAATAACCTTTTGATGAATTTTACAATAGAAATAAATTTCAAAAATTCTAAAAATTTCCAAAAAATCTCAGAAACATTTCTAATATCAAAAATCGAATATCTAGAAGTGGACTAGTACCAATGGGTCAATATAAGTGCTATAGGGGCATTCTACCCGACCCAGTGACCATGATCCACAAGGTGTTTTCTCAAACCAACCAATGTACATGTTTGGCAATACATTTGCCACCAATCCTTTGGTCAAAGGATCTGCCAACATAGCCTTTGTTGAGAGATAAGCAACCTTGATCTCTCCTTCTCGGATCTCATTGCAAATGTGGAAGTAGTCGACCTTAATGTGCCTTGATTTCTTGGGAAATCGGAGCTCTTTGGTCACACAAATTGCCGCCTGGTTGCCGCAGAAGATTTTTACATATAGGCACTTGGCTGGACCAAATCTAATTTGATTCAAGAACTTCTTCAACCAGACTGCTTCTTTTGTTGCAAGACAACAAGCTACAAACTTTAATTCCATGGTCAAGAGAACAACGACATCTTGTTTCCTTGAGCACAAGGAAGCAACCCCACCAACAAGTGTGGGATATACGCAGATGTGGACTTCATCTCATCTTAATCGCTTTGATAGTCCGCATTTGCATATCCTTGTATATGTACATCTTCCACAAGTGAGCACGTGATTAATTGTTTCCTTTAAATATCGCAAAACTCTTTTGATTGTCCAGTGCTTCATGCTTGGAATCCTCTAGAACCTGCTAACCACACTTATAAGAAATGATAAGTCTGGTCTTGCCCTTGACATAGAGTATATTAGTGACCCAATTGCACTTTTGTACATGATTCTTTATATAGCATCTTTGCCTTATATGGCATCTTTTCCTTCTAGAGTTGTAGGACACATGGTTGGGCTTATCTTGGTCTTCTTAAGATCTTTCATATCAAAATGTTGTGACATGAAAACTTTTGTTTCCAATATGAGAGCCATCGAACAATTGGCAATATCATGTCATCCACATATAAAGAAATGAATATAAAATCACTCCCACTGACCTAGATAAATATACAACAATCCTCTTGGTTAGGAACAAAATCAGCTTTCGATAAGGTCTCCTGAAACTTAATGTACCACTTCCTTGATGCTTGTTTAAGACCATAAAGGAACGTCCTGAAGCCCTCTAGTTGTTTCATATTAACTTCTTCTAGCTCCCCATTTAGAAAGGCAGTCTAAACATCCATCCGGTGGAGCTCGATGGGCAGAGCATCCCCACACTCTTAAGTGGCGATGGGCCCTTAGTGGTAGTATTCTTGAGCCCCATGGTGAGGTCTCTGACTCCATTCTCACTAAAGGGTATGGGCCCAAATCCCCACCGACATACCACTTTGGATCCCACTGACTTACCCTATCCCTTGATCTTCCATCTTTGTTTCTAAACCCTAACGAGACCCTAGAGAGAGAAGGGGAAGAAGATGGTGAGATTTGCTTTCAGCCATGGCTGCGTGGGCTGGTAGTTCTTCAATGGTTTCTTTGGGTAACCCCAGCCATGGAGGGCCACTCCCCATGGACGGCAAGCCACCAAAACCGAGTGGTTTGGCAGGCGGTGTTGGCGGTGAGGAATCTGGTAAGGGGTCGTTTCTGGTTATTGATGGATCTGTGTCTCGTGCTGAGACTGGATCTAGTAATGGGGTTAGATCTGGGTACTGCATGATTGCTGGTTCTAGCTATGGCATTCGGGGAGGCTCTACCACAGTTTCTTCTGGAGATCTTGGGCATGCTATCATCGGCAATATGTCTGATTCGTTGAGTGGAGCTTATGGTGGAAAGGATGCAAAGGGCTCTAACCTTCATGATGATCCTGCTATGGGGTCGTTGAAGGCTGCCCCTCTTGCATTAGATTGGAGAATGTTCATGTTCAATAGAAGAGTTTAACTGCTGCTGGTGCTCCTTATGTGGCTGTTGGTTCAAAGGAGTCGTTTATTGTTATTAATGATTCTCAGTGTGCTGATCAAGGAGTTCGTAGAGCTGCGGACATTACTTGTAATAGATCTGTTGTGGATATAGGCTCTGCCCCTCACAATGGTATGGATGTTACCCATGATTCTGGATCTCTAGTTATCAATGATTCGGGTGCTTCTGGGTTTGAGCAAAGAGATCAAACTAAAGACACTTCTGATGGGTCAGTTATGGATCTCAATATGTCTGTTTATGGTGTATCTGTGGCGGATATTATCCCTCGAAGTGCTATTGATGATTCTAAAAAATCTGTGGATGTGGATAATGGTGTTCATAACAACATCATTGCCCATATTACTAATGGAGCTGATAATGACGACGGTAATTTGATTAAAAAAGATGTTGATAATGGAGCTGTTTTGGGTGGCTCCCGTGATGCTAGGGCAAGTGACGGTATGTTTGTTAAGGGTAAGGAGGGTGCAGCCTTCACAGGAAGTAAGACGGCCTTGGATCTACTTCTCGCTCTCATGGTAGTGGTGCTATAAGGGAGTTGTTTTCCCCATTGAGTTCAGCTCCAAAAAATAATGGGACTACTGCCGCTACTAGTAGTTGTTGGGGTTCGGGAATGTCAAAAGATCTTTTATTTGGTACTTAGGGCATCCAGAATGGAATCTTTTATTTTGATGATTTGGGGATTAAACCTTCAAAGATCACTAATGGTAGACACTATGTTGAAATTGAGAAAGAGATGGTCGATTCATGTCTGGGAAGATGGAAAAATGGTTTACTGGGTTATTTCTTAGGTTGCAGACCCAAATGGACCTATATGAAGGGCATGTTGCAGAAAATGTGGAGGTTGAAACAGGAGATTGAAGTGTTCTCTATTGATGGGGGTTTCTTACTTTTTCAATTTCACACTAAGGAGGTAATGGAGGTGGCCTACACTAGTGGGCCATGGTTTGTAAATACGAAATGCTTAGTCCTTCAGGAATGGCATCCTTCGGTCCAACCTTCTAAGCCAACACGACAAGTTGTTCATGTATGGGCCAAACTCCCGAGCTTGCCGTTGGTGTTTTGGGAACCGGATATTTGGTTTCGGATTTCGTCTAGTGCAGGAAAGCCCTTTTTTATGGACAAACCTACGAAGATGCATTCAAGGGCTGAACCAAGAGTTTGTGTTGCGATGGATTTAGCTAATACATGCCCATCTGAGGTTTGGTCTGATATTAATGGACGAATATAGGCAAGAAATCATCCATGAGTTTATCCCGTCAATATGTTCTAAATGTTGAAGGTTGGGGCTTAAGCTTGAAATATGTCGTTCGAGTGTTGTTCAAAAAGGTCCATCCATGCCTAATGTTTTGGCTGGATATGACAATGGTTCTCATGTATAATTGCCCTCAGGAGAGGGTTGGAAGGTTGTGAAGGGCTGGAAGCAGTACATCTATAAGAAGAAAGACAGATGGTATCTTTAATGGTTTCAAGCTCTTAGCGAACATAGCAGAGGATGCCCATTTGTTGGATATTCAGCAAGCCGATGGTCATCATGATTCCATTATTGGTGAGCCCAGTGCTGATGCTGATACTACTATGCAAGAGCATTTAGTGGATGTTGCTGCCACTGCACAAGAGAAGCCAGATGCTTCTTCTTATCATGATGAAGGACTCTATGATCTTGAAACAGAAAATGTTAATGTTGCTGACGTTCCCAAGCAGTTAGAGGCTCTTCCAGACGGTGATGCTGCTGCTGCTGGCCGAGAGCATATGGAGGAGTCCAACGCTCATGCTAAAGTACAATCTGGTGCTGATAAAAGCACAATACTGCTGCCGTTGATATCACTCCTATGGAGAAATTTGATGATGGTGCTGCCGGCCAAGAGCAGATGGGTGAGTCGAATGATCAACTCGACGTACTAGCTGGTGCTGATACAGAGCACAATGCTATTGATGTTGATGACATTGCTCAGGAGAATTTAGACGCTACTGCTGCTACTGATCAAGAGCTGTCAGATCGTCGTAATGATCATGTTGAAACTGATGTTGACATCCTCACAATAGGAAGCAAGCAGAAGCATGATGATCTTTGCAGATCAGCAATGGATATGGAAGACGCTGTTGGGGGTCCTCTAATGCCCTTTACTACTGTTCCTAACAAATCTGAGGAGGGTGATGGTAGTAAGAGGAAGATTGTGCAGGACCATGCTGCTGGTGATGGGATGTATAAAGCTAAGCTACAATCCAAATCATCAATATCATCAGCATCTCTGGGTGGAAAGAAAGTGATCGTTCACAAGGCCCAAAAAGTTCCCCAGGGTATCCCATTGGCTAGTGAAGGTAAGCCTTCTTCTGACAAGTCTCTTAATTCCTAGTTTATATATGTCGGTGGTAGCATGGAACATTCATGGCCTTCAAGGCTGTGGTAGGGTATTTGAGATTGGTGTTCTTAAAAATCAAAGTAATGTGGGGTTATTATTTCTTCTAGAGACTAAATTGCCAATAGATCTAACTAATGTATGGTCAAGGAAGTTGGGTTTCCAAAATAATGTTGTTGCCAATAATACTGATGGTAGATTGAGAATCATGCTATTTTGGAACCCTTCTATGTATTCAATCAAGGTTCTTAATGTTGATGATCAGATGATTTCCATTTGAGGCCACTCGTTTATGTGAATGTTCTGTTTTAATTATTTATGGGGTATATACTTTTAATTTTGTTTCTCAGAGAGTTTTTCTTTAGGATCACATGAGAAGTATTGGGGCAGCTACTACAGTACCGTGGTTGGTACTAGGAGATTTTAACACTTTATTGGACAATTTGGAGAGGATGGGAGGTAGTGGATATTTACCTCCAGATTCCGAGGATTTTGCATAAGTTATGTCAGACTGTGGATTAATGGACCTTGGTACTGCAAGGGGCTGGTTTTCCTAATCTAACAGTCAGCCTCGTAGGAAATGTGTCAAAAGAAGATTGGATCGTGCTACGGCAACCACAGATTGGGTGCTGGTGTTTCCAGAGTTCAAAGTAGAGTTGCTTTCAAAGGGGAATTCTGATCATTGCCCTTTGCTGGTATCCATGTCAGATATGGGTTTGGTTGGGCCGAAACCCTTAAAGTACTTCTTAACTTGAGGAAAAATTCCGAACTTTATTGATGTAAGTTCAGCATCTTGGCAAGGCAGAGTGAGGGGCACACCTATATTTCACTTTGTTACAAAGAAAAAAAATACTCTGGGGGGGTTTACGTGCTTGGAACAAGGAAGTGTTTGGTCAAGTGAGTGAATCTATCACAGTACTGAGGCAAAAGTTATCCTTCATACATGATGATCTGTGTAACGACTCTTCCAATGAAAATTTAATGATAGAGGAGTGTACCAAAAATTACAGCAACTATTGGACCATGAAGAGAGTATTTGGAGGTAAAAGTCGAGGCAGCATTGGTTGAAGGAAGGGGATTCTAATACAAGGTTTTTCCATCTATCGACTGTGGTCAAGAGAACAAGTGATCGTATCCTTTTTCTTAAGGATCAGAATGAGAATTCTTTGGTTTTTGAAGCAGATATTGATAATCATATGATAGGCTTCTTTGAAGATCTCCTTGCCCAGGAAAGTACTGTTGATATACAGATGGCTGAACAGTTTCGGCCACCTTCTTTACTTAGAATCCATCAGCAGGAAAAGTTGGTTGAGTATGTTACTATGGAGGAGATACAGGATTGTATCTTGGGGATGAAATGTGAAAGTGCTCCAAGCCTTGATGGCTTCTTAGTGGAATTCTATAAATTTGGGTGGGAGGTGCTCAAGAAGGATCTTTTTTTGGCACTGAATGATTTCTTTAAGAAAGGTAAATTTTTTAAACAAATCAATTCTACCTTTATTTGCCACATTCCTAAAATCGGTTCTCCTACTGTTATGAAAGACTTTCGCCCAATTGGTTTATGCAATGTATTGTATAAAATCATTAGCAAAAGCATTTCTAATCGCCTACGAGTTGTGCTCAATGATTCGATTGACCTTAGAGAAGCTGCTTTCCTGAAAGGTAGACTTATCACAGATAGCATCCTCATCGCAAATGACCTCATATCCATATGTAACAAAAACTCCAATAGGCCCAAAATGAGTTACAGCTAGATTTAAATAGTGCCTATGATAAAGTATCTTGGTCATTGGTTATTGCACGTATGACTGCTTTAGGATTTCCAGATATTTTTATCTCGTAGGTTCGTCTATGCATATCTACTCCTGCTTTTTCTGTGTTGTGCAATGGATCCCCTAAGGGTGTTTTTAGGGGGATAAGAGGTCTTAGACAAGAGGACCCCTTATCTCCCTATCTCTTTCTACAAGTGATGGATTTTCTGAGTAGGCAGTTGGATTGTACTATCGAGCAAGGTATGATTCCTAGGGTTTTCCTTCGGAATGTGATTATGGAGTGTCGCATCTGTTTTATGTTGATGATGTTGCGATCTACTACGATGCTTCTACCACTACTGTTGTTGCTATAAAATTAGTTCTCTCTATTTTTGAGGTAACTACAGGTTAGAAACTTAATATTGCAAAAAGCAAAGCCTTTTTTTCTTGGTTTTGCAAGGCAATAAATCATTGATTCTGAGAGAGCTTGGTTTTGGTGAAGGCTCCCTCCCAATGCGCTATCTGGGATTGCCTTTATTTCATAGCCATTTGAAGTATCGACACTGCCATAGCTTGGTTGGTAAAATGACTGGAACGTTAGGTTCTTAGCAGGCTTTAACTTTATCTTATGTAGAGCAACTTCAGTTGCTGAAATCAGTTCTCTATGCTTCATCTATTTTTTGGATCCTCTCATTTATTCTACCAAAATGAACCTGCAATATGATTGGACGGCCGCAGAGAACCTTCCTATGGGCAGGAGTGGCTAAGAAAAAGGGAGTGCATCTTGTTAAATGGAAAACATTGTTTTTTACCTCAGGCCGAAGGGGGACTAGGAGTCCTCAACATACTGGATTATAATATTGCATGGATGATGAAATTGGCCTGGAGAAGTTTGGTAGACCCTTCATCTCTATTTTCTCGATTTTTTAAGCATCATTATTTCGGGAATTCTTCCATATGAGACTCCAAATACAAAAATTATTCATCTTATGCTTGGAAGGGTATTTGTCTTAGATTATCTCATTTGAAGAATAATGTTCGATGGGTTATTGGAGATGGTCGGCTTGTGGATTTCTGGGCAGATCCATGGTTAACAGAAAAATCAATATGGGACTCTTATGGTTCGATTGTTCATCAAGACCTTGAGGTTGTTAAGCCAAAGGTCTCTAATTATATTGGTGTTCCTCAATCTTAGGTCTTACCTTCGGCTACATCAGGATATTTGATTCAGATACAGCAGGAGGTTGGGAGCTTTATCCTCCTATTATACCCATATAGGGATTTTCTAATATAGATTCATTCTACAGTGGATTGCTCTCGACTAAAGGGGATTGGGAGTTTATCTAGGACAAGGGCAAATCTTAGCCAATTTCTTGAACCTTGTAGTCATCAAAATGTCATCCTCGAGCAAAATGTTTCTCTTGGTTGGCTCTTCAAAATCGGCTACCCACTAATCTCTCTCCTGCAGCAGTGTGGGATAGCCATGGCTCCTCTTATATGCCCCTTTTGTAAAAACGGTGATGATTGTCCCTGTCATCTACTATTCCTTTGTGATTTCTCACTGATTGTATAGGGATCTCTTACATGGTAGTACGGTAAGCTATTCATACCAGGCCCTTCTATCCCCATTATGTTAAGAAGTTGATTATCTTTCAGATTCAAATCCAATAGATTATTTAATATTTGACTTCTTTATTCTTTACAACTATCTAGTTTTTATGGGCGGAGCGCAATCGAAGAGTCTCTCAATCAAAATCAATTAGGAGGTAACAATTGCTTCGACAGAGTGTTTCTCATGTTCAGGAGTTAGCTGATGTTAAATCCTGGGTAAATCATGTATCAAAAAAAGCAATCATTGATAATCTAGTATTCACTTAGAATCAACAGAAGGACTAGCTTGCTATCCCAATGGCGTGGTCATTTCTTAGCTCTAATCACTTCAAGCTAAACATTGATGGGGCTTCCTTGCAATAACCTAGGTCCAGCAGGAGAGGGTGGTGTTATTAGGACCTGTGATGGTGACTTTATTGCAGCGTTCCCAAAACCTTTTGGAATCGCTTCCAATAATTATGCAAAATTCCCTGCTCTTATTGAAGGTCTGATCCTAACTGTTCTGTTAAAATGTTTCCCTCTTCAGATTGAAAGTGATTCAGCCTTGCTCGTTAATGTTATTCATGAACGTTGTTGATCTCCTTGGAAGTTATATACAATTGCAGATAACGTCTTTCAATCTCTCTAATCATTGGTGGTCCATTACCCATATTTTTCGTGAGGCCAATATGGTGGACGACATTCTTGCAAAGAGGGCCACATCTCGTTCACAAGCCATTATTTGGCGTTCTAGTCCGCCAGACTTTATTTCTCTTGCTTTACTTCATGATTTGTCACATGTACCCTATTTTAGGTTTGTTAAGAAATGAGTTGTAATCTTCTATATTTTAAAGTATTAACGAAAAACAGGTAGGGGGCCTTCTCCCCCACTAACTAACCCACAAAAAAAAAGAGGGGACGGCGAACGACCAATGAAAATATCATGAGGAATTAGTGGGAGTTCGGTAAAGAATATAATTAGTTTTCAAAAATTGCTTCTCCTCAGAAATCTAGGGAGAGTTTTTTTTTTAGAAAAATTAACTTCATATAATTATAAGAAATTTACAAAATTATCCAAAAATGGCAACCCACAAATTAGGTGCTCCGAATATATCAAAAATGGCAGCCCACAAGTTGGGTGCTCCGTATACATTCATCAAAAAAGACAGGGGGCAGAGAAGAGAACAGTGGGGAAAGAGTGATACAAGAGAAAGAGAGAGTGAGGAACGAGAAAGAAAGAACAGAGAATACCTCCCAAATACTTTCCAAATATAATAGAAAAAGTAAAAACAGAAAAAGAAAAAAGACAGGGTTGTATTCATCCTGAGCATCTTAGCACCAAAATTGCTAGCAAAGCCAAATCCACCACAAAGCATGTACTGTCATAGACCTTACCATTTCCACCAAGGTTCTATTCCGCCTCTCAGCTACCTTATTGTGTTGAGGAGTGTACGGCATGGTATATTTGTGGGTAATACCTTGCTCAGTACAAAATTCTTTAAACAATCATGAGGAATATTCTCCACCCTTATCGATTCTGAGTACTTTAATTTTCAGGTTCGTTTGAATTTCTACCTTAGCTTTGTATGCTTTGAAACGGTCTAGAGCTTCACATTTTTCCCATAATAGGTATAAGTGGCCAAAACAGGACTGGACAACAATGAAAGTGATAAAGTACCTCTTGTGGCCTTTAGTGGCCACATTCATAGGTCCACAAATATCACTATGGACAACTTCTAAAATGTCAGTAGCTCAATACGCTTTCACAAAGAATTTCTTAATCAGCTCTCCTTGAACACATGATTCGCAAACCTTGGTTAAGTCTCCATTCAATTTTTCAATAATCTTTCTCTCTTTAATTTTTCCATTCTTTTATAATTTATATGCCACAATCTCATATACTATATGTATGTATCATCATCATTATTATAACACGAGACATAAGAAATGGAGTTCTTTATTGCAACCATAGAGAAACCACCTACAAGAAAACCATTCAAGACCAATTCGTCCCCAAATTTTACCTCCACCTTTTTGCCAGTGAAAATGGTGGCATATCCACCGAAAACAGACTCTTCCTCATATCAGAAACATAAAGAGTTTTCTTTAGGACCATGCACTTGCCATTTTCCAACTAAAGGACATAATTTCCAATACCCAAAATCGCATTTGTATTTTCGTCCCATAAAGACAAGTTGATCCTTGGGAGCAATAGGTTTGAAAGTTTTGAAGCCATCCTTGGTGTTTGATACATGGGCAGTGGACCTTGTCAAAACACCATGTCCCTTCCTTAGGGTCCGTTAGTATAGCCTGAAGGACTACACCAGCATGCTCCCTGTCGCCTTTGGGATTCGCATTCTTGGGTGCTTTAAAGTATTTTGCAATGTGCCCAAATTCCTTACAATTATAGCATTGGGTATTCTTTAGATCCTTCTTTTTCTTAGGTCCATTATCCCCTTTTTTTTGAATGAACCAGACTTGGGTATTAGATTTACCATGTTTGTGGATTCATTCATGGCTGAAATGTCGTGAGTCATCCTCTTTTCTTCTTGGGTTTTGAGCTTGGTAATGATCTCATCCAACTTCATGATGCTCTCTTATGCAGTGAGGGCTCAAATGAAAGCTTCCCATGTATTCAATCAGTGGCACACTTGCCTATTTTCATCCAATTTATTTATGCCGCCTCGAGTTCACAAACAATAGCTCCAAACTGTTGTATGTGTTAGGCTAATTGTCCCTTTTCATCTTTATATCTGAGTATTGTTTCATAGGGATGGTTCTTTTAGTGAGGGAAGGAGTGGCATAATCAGCATTAAGCCTCTCATGAATTTCTTTTGCAGACTTCAAGGGCTCGTACTCAAGGGCATGAGAGACTTCCATGCCCATAAGGAGAAGATGCTTCGTTAGGGTGTTTTTGCGCACCCACTAAGCATAAGCATCATGTATGGATTGTCTTTCATAAAAATTTCTTCTTGGTGGGGGTGGACATTTCTCCGTAAGCATCTGGCTAAGTCCCTCTTCAGAGACAACATAGCCAATCTTTCTTTCCCAACTTTTATAGTGCTTTCCATCAAATGTTTTAGATTTAATAAGTTCAGCCATGAAACTCTTGGCAGCCATCTTTATTGACTCAAAAAAAACGATAAAAAAAACTCCTAGACTATGGCAGTAAATTATGAAGGCTCTGATACCAATGAAAGATGTGGTTGTGGAATTCAAGTCAACAAAAAATATTTTCATTATTAATAAATCTGAATTCCACTTGCAAGTTCCACAAAACACTGCTATAAATGAAAATTAAAGCCCTAAATACAATCTAGGACCTTTTCTTTTACATCTAAAACAAATAAACACAATCCAGGAATAAAAACCAAGCTTCCACTAACAATTTAAGTATAAATAAGGTCTCTAGAAAATCATAGTAAATATGGAAATCAAACCGAAAAATAAAAGTAAACAACCGAGAAGACATACTTGATTGTGCATAAGTTACCCCCACGAGACTTGATAAACCCCACATCCGATTTCCTGACCGGTGGCACACTTTTAATCCTAGTGGTTTTACTGAAAATTTATAGCCAGGCTTGTCTAGGCAATATCACTCAATTTAGGGTTTAGAGAGCACAAGAAACAATTAGGGTTAGGTAGAACCCCCTTTTAGAACATCTAGGGTATGACTTAAGAAGGCACCACCCTTTTAAGGCTAGGCATGCCCCTCTCACTCCCTAATTAGGCTTTCTTTGGCATGCCACCCACTTGATATCCTATTGAGGTAGCATGCCACTTTTTTTATCAAGAGAGCGAGGAGAGATACAAGAACTTTTGAGAGATAAGCTACGAGACAGAATTTTGGGGTGTGGAGGAGAGGGAAAGAGAGAGAGGCTCCAAAATGTGTAGAAAATTAAGGGGGTTCGCCTCGTTACTTAGGCCTCAAGCACCGCCAACCCCACCCCCCCCCTTTCTTTCGTATGCCTATACAATGACTCACATTGACCAATAAGGAATTAAAGAAATATGTGAGGTGAGATGAACAAATCTGAACCATCCATCCCACAAATCAGCCATCATGATTTAGGGAAGAATATTAAAAATATTATTGCCTTAAAATTTGACCCATGTCCACTTCTAGTCAAAATAGGGTACGACCATTTAAAAACCTTCCAGAACTTCTGAATAACTATTTCAAAATTGTAAGAAGTCAAAGATAATATTATTTGGTCAAAACTACCTCCAACAAAATACGGCCACATAATCTTTTAAAATAAATTCTAATTCTTTTAAAAAATTATGCATTCAAAACAAACATTTTTTAAATCAGGGAGTGGAGTGTGCCACCCCCTATGGTGACATGTGATCCCATGGGCCCCATGCCCCACCCATGGGGTGTGGCACACAAGTGGGGCTGGATCCAAGGGCCCCACATTTGCCCTTCATGTTTCTCAAAATTTTGAAAATACCCTTTTGAGGAATTTTAAAGTAGAAATAAATTTTAAAAATTCTGAATAAATTTCTAAAATTCACATAAGCATTTCTAACACCAAAAACATAATATTTAGATATAGAATGGTACCAATGGGTCAAAACAAGTTACTATAAGGGCAATCCACCCGACCTAGTACCCATAATCCACAACTATTTTCTCAAACCAACCGAACAAAACCCATGACTCATAGTCTCATGCAAGAGCTCATGATTGGCTTGTAAAAGCTGGCCAATAAATAGTGGAACCTTAATCCCATGATGTGGATTACAGTTCCACCCCCTTAAGAGCAAGCTAAGCACATGTCATTATAATGCAAAAGGGGACTCTCCACGTATCCTTTTTCAAAGTTGCTTCCTAGTAATGCGGTTCTCATATGTACATGTCATGAGGAAGCTTGTCGAGAATTTAGACCTCGCCCTCACATGCCTATATCCACACACAAGAGACTAAATAGTTCTCCTAACCCACAAACCGTCCCTAAGAATCTCTTTAATCTCAACAAAAGATGACCCACTACAAACGTTTTTTTATAGTGCCACATGCCCAAAGGTAATGGTTTTGAACATGATCAGGGTCATAAACCGCATAACCCTTGGTCAGTAAATAATACACACTCCCATTAAAGTGTATAATCCATAATAAATGTCTTTCTACATACTCCCACGACCTTTAAGGGCCACAAACCCCAACATTCAAAAGTTTGAAGTTCTAATTTATTGTAGCATTTCCTTGTTTGTTACAAGTGCTACAGGAAACTAGCTTTAAGAAGTTACGGGTTCCCCCGCAGCTTCTATTCTCCCATGGATGTTCATTTATCCTTTCTTTATAGGAAGTATTTCTTTCACCTTGTTTTGTGTCCCGTGTCTTTTTCTTTCTATCACTAACTCTCTCTAATGTCTTCCCTCTCTAACCATGTTGTTTTTCTAACTCTCATATCTAATTATTCCCTAATATCTAGATATTTTTGTTGATGAGAACTACTCACATATTACAGAAAGAAAAGAAGTACATTATTTACTATGGATCATATGTGCCCGTCAATAATGACTAATATCTAGATATTTTTGTTGATGAGAACTACTCACGTCTTTCAGAAAGAAAAGAAGTACATTTACTATGGATCATATGTGCCCGTCAATAATGACTAATATCTAGATTTTGTTGTTGATGAGAACTACTCACATCTTTCAAAAAGAAAAGAAGTACATTATTTACTACGAATCATATACAATGAGACTATTTACTTCTCATAAGAAAAAGGTAAAAGAAATCGTAAGCCATCAAATATGAAATCTGATGTCATTCCTCCAAAAGTTTTCTTAGACTTTGACCAATGTCATTGATAGACCCCTTGTTGTTGATTTCACATCTGACAGCCGTGGGTGTATTTTACTTTTATGTATAAAATGTAAATTGTCTCTTTGAATAGTTTCTATGTTTAATGTACAAAATAGCAAATCAGTTCCAATAGAAAACTTATGCAAAACAAGGTAAAGCTAGGATTAGAAATATCAGCTTTCAAAAGTTAGCAAAGAAACACATCACAAGAAATCTTCGAGTCAGAGAATAAACTTGATGACCAATGTAACTATATTGAGAAGCATGTTTAACTGAGAAACTCCTATTGCATGTCCAAGCACATGCTTTCCAAAATGCAGAGTTAGAAACTTAAAACATGCAATTCTTGGGGATCAATATTAATCTTTCAAATATTTATCGGCTAGGATGAATAGATAGAGAAACAAACACAAGCATGGATATGACGAGCAGGAATACAACTGGCATTTCCCAAAATCGAGGACATGGGAAAGTGATACGAGTATCTTGATCAACTCAATGATAACTATGTATCACAGACATGCAGTGCCTAACTATCATTATTTGAGAAAACGACCCGCCCAGCACCTAGGCCCCCAAGTATCCCTAAGCAGCTTCACCTTGGCCTCGGTGGGCATATATGGGCACTAGTTCGTAGGCTCCAGCCCATGCCAACTAGGCAGGTGCCTAGCGCTTAGTTCTGGGCAGGCACCCAGGAACTAGGCCAAATTTAAGCAAAAAAAGATAGCCCGTGAAGGGCATTTTGGGCCTTTTTGACCCATTGAATAGGGGGAAAAGGATCAATTTGGGGGTATTCTAAAACCACAAGGTGAAAAAAATCAATCCTAAACCCTAAAATCACCCAAAAATCGTTGTTTTGCAATTTTTTCTCGAATCAAGAACAATTGTAAACTTTGAAGAATCATCAAGAAGCTTACCCTATCTTAATTAAATTATTTTAAGGGTTCTAAGGAGGGTACTAGAACACTTTTGGGGTGCGTTTGAGCATGATCAACATCCAAAACATTAAAGAACAGAGATTTGAGCAGAAAGGTTCATTTTTAATCTATATTTGAGATTCTTTTTCCCCTTTTTTTTGCGTGGAGGATCCGGGGGGGTAGGAGTTCCCGAGCTTGTGAAGAGATAGAGGGGATAAGGACGTGGGCTAGTGGCAATCTCTCAAAGTTCTAAGAGGGGTTTTGGGTTTAAAAGGCCTCATATGAAAGGTCCCCTTGATGCTTTTTTAAACGTAACCTGAGGCCACAATTGAGAAAGGGAAAGGCAAAGGGGAGAATCAAGTGATGCTAGAAAACAAATACAAGAAGGAAGATAGAGGCCGAGTAATTCAATAAATTGCTCAGTGGTTTTATTAGGAAGACATTTCTTTTAATATTGCTCTCTTACGTACAATATTAGAAGTAACTGGCCAAATTTGGCGGCGGTTGAATGGCCAACCCCAAATAAGCTTGTAAAGGCACCATTGTAGAAAGCGTAAAATACACCAAGGAGTACCTCAAGTCCCATAAGGACGCGTGGGCTCAATTTGAGGTGTCCAATATGACATATTCATGGATTGACAGGAGAAGAAAAAGTATCATGAACCTCTTGGTGAAATTTCCTTTAGGTACAGCATTTTTAGATCTATTGATGCTTCTGAAGATTTTCATGATGCACGCTACATTTTCTCTTTGATTGATAAGGAAGGAGGCTGGAAGGAGAATGTAATCAAAGTTTGCACAAGTAATGTTGCTCCCGATTAAGCCACAACTCATTTGCTTCACCAAAAGAGGCCTCATGTACTTTGGACACTATGCTTGAGGCTTATGGCAAGATTCCCAATGTAAAAGGAACACATTCTAAGGCTAAGGAGGTCACAATTTTCATATACGCCACACCATTACTCTTAGCATAATGTGCAATTTCACAAAAAAAGAGGAGCTAATGTGGCCCAAGGCCACCAGATTCACTACTGCTTACTTGCATCTTAGGAGCATAAACAATAGGAGGATACCATTGAGATTTATGTTCACTTTAGAGGATTGGAGCAAGTACAAGCGGTCTAAAGATCCCCAAGGAAAGAGGTCCCACGATATTATTCTTTTTGAGGTTTATTGGCATATGGGGTAAAGTACCCACTAGCAGTATTTCAAAATTTGGTCTTGCGATCGACTAATAGTGACAAGCCTTTTATGGGCTTTATATATGATGCTCTAGATGGAGCTAAGAAGGAGATAGTGGAGAGTTTGAGCAAGTACGGCCCAATTTGGGAGATTATGGATGGAAAGTGAGATAGGCAGCTTCATAGATCATTACATGAAGCTACGTACTATTTTAACCCGAACATTTTTTGACCTAAAAATTAAGAGAAGGGATATAATTATGAATGGATGTAATGAGTGCCTTGAGAGAGTTGCTCTTGAGCTGGATATCCAAAATAAGAGATCTGTTGAAGAACACATTTTGTACAATTGTTCATTGAAGTCATTTGGGAAGGAAATGGCTGTGAGACAACAGACTAAATCAGATTTACGTAATATATTTTATTTCAAAATTTCCTTACAATTTGCTAATGCAAATTTTCAATTGTCCATAATCATTATGATTCATTAAAATTAATTATTGAGATCGAACCCAATTTGCAGCCCAATGGTGGAGTCAGCATGAGAGTAGCGCTCCAAACCTCCAAAAGATGGTTGTCTGGGTCTTGAGTTTAAATACTAGCTCTTTTGTTCTGAGCAAAATTGGAGTCCATTTGAGATGATATGTTTAGTTCTATTCTTGTTTATTAAATTAGCTTTGCATTAAAGAAGATAAAAACATACAGTACTAATTTAATTATACTTTTATAGTTTTACTTTAATTCTCACTAAGTCCAAGTTTAAAATCTAGATCGGTCACGTAGTACTCATGCATTTTTTCTTATTGGTACATACAAAGCGAAGGAATAGGCTTAAGCAAAAGAAGCTCAATGATTTAGTATTTATTGCAAAGAATTGGAGGCTAAAGGAGAAGTTCAATTAGCATAAGAAGAGGAATTCCATCAAGAAGAAAAATCTCATCACTCTCAAGGACATGGAGAAAGCTACTGAGCAGTTGGTCGGAGACCCTGGAACTTAGAGGCCTTCCCAAAGAAGGGTTTGACTTGGATTCGGTTAAGGAGTCTTCAGGCTCAGGTTTTTATCCTAAAAGGGCCACTCAAACAACAACTGCAACTGGTACGTCACAGAGGATGAGGGAGATAAAGAGGGAGGAGGTAGCATATGCATATTCTGAAAAAACTAAGTGTTGGGGTTTGTGGGCTTTAAAGGCCTAGATAGCTTGTATATAAAATCTTTTATAGTAATTTGTGCATTTCAATGAGAGTGTATTGTGGCTGACTAACCTAGGGTTGGGTAGTCTATAACTCGGGTCATGTCCAAAACCTTAGCCGAGGGCATATGGCACTATGATTGAGGGTTTATTGTGGGTTATCCTTGTTGAGGTCAAAGAGATGCCAAGGGACGTTGTTTGTGGGCCAGGGGTGTTTAGTGGTTTCTTGAGTGCGAAGGAAGGGCTTGTGAGAGCAAAGGTCAAATCCTCAATAAAACTTTCGCATGACATGTACATATGACAGCCGCATTTCTTGAAAACATCTCTACATAGAGGGACGGACACGTGTACATGTGCATAGAGAGAGTTCCCTCATGCACTATGTGTGTATTTTGACTTGCTCTTAAGGAACCTGTAGTCCACATATTAGGATTACGGTTCTATCGTTTATTGGCTAACTTTGATGGGCCAATCATGAGCCCCTGCACTTGATTGTAGGTCATTGGTCATGTTGGCTTAGTTTGAGAAGACAGTAGTAGATCATGGATCCAAGCACAAGTGGAGTGCCCTGATATTTATTTGTTCTCAACGCATTAGATACATATGCACTTCAAAGCAGTGTTTGCTATTGTGGATTTTAGGAATTTCATAATTTAAAAATGAATTTTAAATGTAAAAAAAATACTTAAAAGGGTACTTCTGGAATTGATAAAATGCAGGTATTTCAACCATTTATGAAATTATGTATCGGACTCACATGGGGGGCTAACCCCACACGTATGGGACCTACATTAGGGCATCTCATGGAGCGCATTAGGGCCCACACATCCAATGTGTGGGGGGCTTACATTAGGGCATCACGTGAAGCCCACTAGGGCCTACACGTCCCACTAAGTGGGATGCCCACTTTATGTGTCATCTGTTTTAAAATAAAAATAAAAAATATAAGATAAAATATTTTTCTTAGTGAAAATATTTTGGATAAGGTTATCTTCATATTTCCTTGTTATCTAGAATTTTTTACCAAGTCATAATTTAATTAGAGGTCCTAATTACTTCTTAGCAAGATAATAGGATTTCTAGTTTATCTTGGAATTTTCTAGGATTGGAGTTGACTAGTCAAAGTTCTTGATGAACTAAGAGTGGATATGCGCCAAATACCAGCGGATAAGGTCTCTAAAGATTCACTCCAAATCATGATGGTTGTTTTTGGAGATAAATGGCTCAGATTAATTTTCTCTCACACCTCACAGATGACACTTTGTCATAACCAATATATTATATCGACGCTAGCATGTGGTCCCCACACATAAAAGAAAGCACACACACGTGAGGCTGGATCCTTGGTCCCACATGTGTTATTTTAAATTCTACAAATTCTAGAAATACCCTTTTGATAAATATTATAGCAAAAATAATATTTTAAAATTATTAAAATCTTTAAAAATCATAAAAACATTTAAAATACCAAAATAAAATATACTAGGAGTAGACTGGTACCAATGGGTCAAAATCAGTGACAATAAGGACATTCCACTCGCCCTAGGAACCATGATGCACTACAGTTACTTATCCAACCCAACAAAGACCTATGACCCACAGTCTCATTGCAATTGCTCATGATGGGCATGTTAAAGTTGGACAACAAACAGTGGAACCATGATCCTAGAATGTGGAGTTTAATACCCTCCTTTAAGAGCAGGCCTAACACTTGTCACCACAGTATAAAGGGTGCTCTCTCTATGCAAACTTACATGTGTCCCTCTATAGGGCTGCTTCCCAGTAATACGGCTGTCTTGTGTACATGTCGTGTAGAAGTTTGTTGAGGCTTTGGCCCTTGCTCTCATAGGCCTACAATGGCATACAGGAGATCACATAGTTTTCTTGGTCTACAAACATCATCTCTGGGCATCTCTCTGACCTCAACAAGGGATAATCCTCTGTAAACCCTTCTTCGTAGTGCTACATACCCAGGGGAAGGGTTTTGGACATGACAAGGCCCATAAACTGTCCAACCCTTGGTCAATCAACACACATACTCGTACTGAAGTGCATATTCCACTATAAAATATCATATTTACAAGCTCTGTAGGCCTTTAAAGGCCACAAAACTTAACAAAAGTGTCCTATTATATCGACACTAGTATGTTAACCGAGTACAAGTATATGGTATCTTAAAGCAGGATTAGTATTTGTTCAAGGAAAATTGTCTTGTCATCACATTCACCAAAAAAGGCTGCCACTTCAATAAATCCATAGTCAATTGTTCTTTTTTTATTTAAATAAAAATTCTATATCACTTGTTCCAAACTCCCAACAGACTCATTTGCATTCCACTTAGTGTTAACACTTTGAACTCTAGCACAAGATGACACTTTGTCATAACCAATGAATAAAAAATCACTTAACCGACTTGAAACCGCCCGAGTCGGCTTGGAACAGATGGAGAACAAGGTCGAGTGTCACATAATCGGATGACTCATCAATCTTTTGTCAGAAAAACATTAGAAACCCTTAGATTTTCAGGTTTTAAATGCTTTTAGCTTTGCAATCTAAGATAGCAAATCTGCATGCTATTTCCAACAAATCATGGGAAAATCTTGCTTATTTTTCAAATAAAAATCCCTGATTTCAAGCATCCATGAAATCCACAATTTTAGGGCTACTATCATAGTTGTTTTTTCAAGAAATCTGCAATTATAGTATCTATGAAAATCCTACCAATTTCCAGGCATTTTTTATAGCGGATTTGCAGCTGTTTTGGGGGGATTTCACCACCAATTTTGCAATGTGCTTTGGGCAGATTTTCGGCTCGTTCTTTGGGCAGTTGGGTGGCTATGAGTTGAAGGAGGTTTTGAGTTGGAAAGAAGAAGAAATGGGATGATGGTTTTAGATTTGAAGAGGGAGTTGGGTGGCTTGGAATTGCAGAGGAGGAGGAGGTTTTCATTTGGAAACAAGAGGAAGAGGGATCATGATGATTGTAGACTTTATGAGAGAGAGGGTTTAGGAGATGATTTAAGAGAGAGAAAGATATCAGATCCAAGTTGTTTTGAGAGAAAGGGGCTAGTAGATGGTTTTAGAGAGACAGGGGTTAGATGATGGTTTTAGAAAGAGAAATATTGGACCGGCAAACTGATATGAGAGAACAAAGGTGAGATGATGGTTTCAGAAAGAGCTCAGACCTGCAAAATGGACTATACAGAGAGAGGAGCTCACACCTTCAAAATGGACTATACAGAGAGCGAAGCTCACACCTGCAAAATCAATTATAGAAAGAGAGAACCCGCGCCTACAAAATCAATCAAAGAGTGAGAGCTTATATATGCAAATTGCTGTGTGGGAAAGGAGTAAAAGGGGGAAGAAAGGGACCACAGAAAAACAGAGCAGATCAATAAGAGATAGAGAGAGAGAGAGGGGTGTAAAAAGGGGAAGGGAACACCGATAGAGGGACGAGTGGATAAGAAAAAGAGAAAGACGTGTAAAAGGGGGTGAAAGAAAGGAATTGTCGAGGGACAATAGGACGAATGGTTTTCATTAAAGGGTAACTTTGGCTGAGTGAGCCGAGTAGGAACTTCCGACTCAGAACTGGCGGGTGACCAGTTCCACCCACAAGTCTGACTTTTTAAACATTGGTCAAAACCAACTGCCCAGTATAAAAGGCTTTCCAAACCATAAGTTCCTCTAATGTTTATTGTAGTTGCAAACTGAAAGTTGAAAAAGAATCATTTATCATTTCTATATTAGTGAAAAATAAAAACTTATATCTGACACCATCACAAACTGAGTAACTATTTGGGTTGTGAAGGACAAGTGCGCATTTCATAAGTAAATCAAGCATAACATTTTGATGCACTATTAGCATTAAAATAGGATGCAATCAATGAGCTCAAGCCCATAGCTCAACTAAGGCACTTGTTGCTGCAACCTTGAGGTTGTCACTCAGGTCCAACACAGTCAATCAACCTAGTAAAATGAAGCAATCAACTAGGAAAGGGAAAGTGAGAAAGTGTAACAAAGTGGAGGATATGACAAAGCATTTTGGCATATCGATTACAGGTTCCCAAGAGGGATCAGGAATTAATTATGACAATTTTTCAGGTCCCTCTTTGCGACAGGATTACTTATTCTAAAGCTCTTGTTCATATATCAAGTAGCCAGCGCAAGAGCGCGGATTCGAGTCCTGAGAGCTGCTACTTTGTGAATAAAGCCAAAGGTGAGGACCGTTTCCCACCCCTCCCGGGACCCTGTACAAGCGAGACCAGCACCGGGTTGCAACCCCACATACATCACACAAATTATATGCAGAGTAAGTACACAGGCCAATGAAGTTGAACTACATGACACTCTAACCATTGTCAATTAATATCTCTAAATATACTATACTTCTATTCAACAATCATTCCCAATAATGCCTCTGCCACAAAATGTTTCTCACTCCACACTAGTAAAATTGGAGGTAAGTTCCTTTCCCTCCCTCCACCCCCCCAATGCATTTACACTAGCATTCATCTAAACCCCCCACCCCACCCCACCCCACCAAATATATATATATATATATATATATATATATATAGGTAAAAGACAGAGTCAGCCAGGCTGCTTAAATTACAATCTCATCCAATGGCCCAAATTCAATCTAGGCCGATTTGATGGTCACGAACTCATTTCGTATTTGGATTTTCATTTTTTTTCTACAAATCTAAATCACATGAATTTTTAAGTGTTCATTCTTCTCATCAAGGCGCACCTAATTATAATATAAAAAAAGTAAAATATCAAAATTGACCAAAATACCCCTGAAAAGTTTCAAGGTATTTTAGTCAATTTATTTTTTGCATATTATTTTTTTTATATTTTTATTATATTCTCATATTTTTAAAGAATAGATGCTCAAAATTTCAAATGATTTGGATTTGTAGAAAAAAATAAAAATTCAAATGCAAAATGAGGTCGTGATCATTGGATCGAGCCCAAATTCAATCTGGGCTGTTAGCTGAGATTGTTATCTAAGCAGCCTGGCTTACTATCTTTTTCCATATATATATAAATATATATATATATATATGTGTGTGTGTGTGTGTGTGTGTGTGTGTGTGTGTGTGTGTGCGCATTCATGGACTATGTACTAGTGTTCATCTAAAAGAATTTGAGGTCTATTCATATTCTTCCCCCCACCCCCGAAAAAGCCAACAACCCACCCAAAAAAACAAAAAATAATAATAATATTGGATTCATAGGCTGCGTACTAGTGTGCGTATATAATTTTTCTGCTATGCAATCATGGGCTGCGTACTAGTTGTGCATGTGCATTCACATTTTAATACTACACAAAGGCATATTAGCAAAAGGAATGTTGGGAGAAAGAAAACATAGTGAAACAGCAAGAGTATGATGTTCAAAAATTTAGGCACTAACCAGGAAAGAGATTAATGAGGTGAGATAGAAGATGAAGTGAATATGGTGAACACGACTCTCCCTTTTTGAAGGAGCAAGGGGTTGAAATGTGCTCGAATGAAGATATTACACCTTTTCTAGTCCATAGCCCGTGCCATGCATGCGAAACCACTTTGTGAAAAGAGAGACAAGTTTACATATACTGGGAATTATTAATATAGTACATGGATTAATACTTGTAGAAGACCACATTTACGAAAAGAATAAAATTGTATTTATGAATTCCCCAAAATAGGAATGTTACGATTTCCACAAAACAGGAAACAATATTAAAGTATTTATAATCCTCATAGGGTTTTATTTAAGTAACATCCCTTGTAATTTTGATAATTCCCTTTTATTACAATATGTTTCACAGCCACAGATACAGGAAAGGTTACTACAAAGAGGCATCTTACGAAATTTGAAAAATCCTATACAAATTTAAATAAAACCTATATTGCCAAATTTCTGGCTATCCTACCCAAACCGAATCTATTTGCTTCTACTAAATGAGAATATAACATCCGTAATAATATCAAAAGATCGCCATGGAGGAAGCTCATATAAATCTGAATATAAAACCATAGCTACAACTTCTTTATTATTAGAAATGTTTTGTATGGGAATGATGACATATAATAAAATGGAAGGTTAATATAGGCAGTTGATGACATACACCCCCAAGAATATTAGTATGCACGGTATATATTTGTAATGGGAGCTCCTTAGGGACCAGACAAATAGGGCTGGGAGGTTTAACCAGGCATGTATTTCTTCAAAAAGAAAGCATTAGCTTGATTAGCGCCAAAGGCTGGATTGCCCCAAAGTGATCACAGGATATTTGCACGGTTTTTCTCCAACACCCTCATTGTGGAATGGGGATTATGATCCTGTGTTTCACAGAACACATGGAGCATCCACTATTTCAGGGAGGATAGCAGATATGTTGGACAGGCATCTAGCAGCAGATGTGTCTGCTCCATAGAGATCTTGTTTCAATAAGTAAATAGGAAACTAAAGTCTTGGGAGAAATTTTTAGCCCAAAGTGAGGCTTCTGAAGTGAAATTCACAGCAAAGAATTATCCAAAAGGAATCGACTATCATAATTCACATTGTACTTGTTGCCATACCAACAGACACAAACTATTACAAACTGAAAATCTTCAGACAATGTATCATGATACATAAAGAATAACAAGAAGTGCTTTAAGTAGTTGATATGTTGATCAAGACTACTGCCAAAGCCAAACGGTTACAGAGTACCAATTCTTGATCCTAGGTTTGCACTCACAGTCACCAATTTAAAACGGAAGAAAGAAAGCGAGAAAATAACACATATTAAACAACAGGATAAGAATGGGCACAAGCTATACCACTACACATAAATGCCAAACCACTGAAATGCACTAGAAAAAGAGAACCTAAAAAATAAAACACATGCACTTGGATAGAGATCCACTTATTGTAGCACCATCAGTAAAATTATAACCAAATACATCTAAATCATCACAATAAGGCATCATGCAAACTTAATCATTATTCTCCCATTAAAGAATAAATGAATTTACTATTTGTGTGGATTCATTGAAATTAGAACAATGCAATAATGGGTATCTCCTAAGAAACCATCTGCAATTGTTACGATCATACTTTCAGCAACCATTATTTATGCATATTTTGAAGAGAAATGATGTTCTTAGTCATTTGAAATAGTTCCACTTTGTAGCTTGAACAGTGAGACAAAATCAGATGTTCGTGCACACTTCAAAAAATCGATAAGCTGTTGGGTTTTGTAGCCCTTAAAGCACTAGAGAGCTTGCAAAAATGAAATTTTATAGTGAAATATGCACTTCAGTGGGGGTGTGTCTATTGACTGACCATGGGTTGGGTGGTTTATGGCCCTAGTTATGTCCAAAACCTTTATTCCTGGGCATGTGGTATTACTAAGAAGGGTTTACAGTGGGTGTCATCCTTGTTAAGGTGGAAAAGAGGCCCAAGGATGATATTTGTAAGCCGGGAGAACTGTGTGATCTCCTGTGTGTGGTTGTTAAGCCTATGAGAACAAGGATCAAAGAGTCAACAAACTTTCGCATGGCATGTACACATGACAGCTACATTACTGGGAAGCAGCCTTATAAAATGACACATTGACATGTGCATAGAGAGAGCTTCCTTTACTACAGAAATGCTAGACTTGCTCCTAAAAGAGTGGGGAGGGGGGCTGAAATCCACATTCCCATATCATGGTTCAATTGTTTATTGTCCAACTTTGACAAGCCAATCATGAGCCCCTGCATTGAGATTATGAGTCATGGGTCTTAGTTGGGTTGGATAAAAAAACAGTAGTGGATCATAGTTCTTGAGTCAAGTGAAATGTCCTTATTGTCGCTAATTTTGACCCATTGGCACCAGTTCACTTTTAAATTATTTTATTTTGATATTATACATGTATTTATGATTTTTACAAAAAAATTCAGAATTTTAAAATGTTATTTCTGCTGTAAAATTCATTAAAAGGGTGGGTTCCAAATTTTTAGTACTTGAGAAGGCAAATGTTGGGAACCAACGATCCAGCCCCCACATGTGTGTGCCACCCATGTGTGGGGCCCACATGATCCCCTAGGGTGGCATGCCCAATTTTTTTAAAATATGCCATCTTTTAGTTGGATGTGGAATCTTTTAATTTTAAAATAGATTTGATTTCCTATTCAAGTAGGAGTTTTAAAAATATATATTATCTTTGGACTTTCTAAAGATTATGGAAGATTAGTAGAATGCTAAAAGTGGTTATTATTTAAATTTTAAATAAAAGTTGGACTTGGGTCAAATTATAAGGGGATAGGGTTATTAATTTCCACCCAAAATCATGATAGCTGATTTGTGGAATAGATGGCTCTGATTCAATCTCTCACCCCACAAATTTTTTTTAATTATCCTAAAAGTCATGCTAGAAAATAAGATAAGGCATGCCTAGATGAAATCCTACTCCAAGTAGGAAATAGATTTTGTTTTTGTTTAAACTTGTTCGAACCTTTCCAAAAATTATGACAAGCCTCACTCACTCTCTCATGCCATTGTCGCTCTCTCTCACACCCAAGTTTGCTCTCCCTCTCCCCATCCCAATTTTTCCTCTCTCTCCCATGCCTATGATGTTCTTTCATGCCACCAAAAAAGAAATTACAGTAAGGGGGAGGCAAGTAAAACCCTAAATTAGGTTTGCTGTATTTTTGAAAAAAGAAGGGAGATGCCCAGCCTAAAGAAAGAGATCAACTCACAAATTCAGCTCACATCAAACCCTAATTAAGTTCTTGAGCTCTCTAAAACCCTAGTTTGAAAGTTATTGCCTGAAAAGCCTCCTTGGCTAAGTTATTTCAGCAAGACCTAAAGGACTAAAAGTGCGTCATCGGTCAGGGAATCGGGTATGGAGTATATCAAGATCTATGAGTGTAACTCAAGGCATCCTCTAATACGTCTTCCCAGCTGATTTAATTAATTTTCAGTCATATTTTATATTTTTCTGTGAAATTTCAGGAACATACTTTATACTTAAAAACATAGTGGAATATTGGTTATCGCTCTTGGATAGTATCTATTTGTTTTGGCAGTAAAAGTAAAATTCCTAAGTTGTGTTTTGGGTTTTAAATTTGATTTACAGCAGTGTATAATGGCCCATGTACGTGGAATTCCAATATATTGAATAAATCGAAAAGAAAAATTTTCAAACTTATTACCATGAGTTCCACATAGCCACATAAGCTAGTTAGTAATGTCTATGAAAGAATATGACATGAGACCTTTGTTTATCACAGAGAAAGAAAAGGAGGACCTATATGTATGTTCCCCCGAATATTAGAAAGTGAAACCAAGCAGCAAAAAAAAAAATTAGTAGTTCTGAAGAAGTTTCTTTCATCAATGTATCCCCCATGAACAGCCTAAAAGTGATTCTATCTTCTGCATTACAAATGAAATTCTTCTCATTATTACTGCACCACTGTCAGTGTTCTTTGTTCCAGTTATCCAGCAAAAAATAGCAGGCTCAGAAAACAAAGCACATTCACTTCAAATTTTCAAGAGAAAATATTTGAAATAAAAATTCCTCATCATTATTGAGAAATGGCTCACTCCAGATGAACTAATTATTTATGAAGTCCATACAAAATTGATGACTATTTACATGTGGAACAACAGCATTTTAAGTATGAAGCCGAACTCATGCAGCAAAGCCACCAGAACCAAAAGCAGTTTTATAACAGATCTATGTTCAATGATCCAGAAAAGTGGACAACAACAACAGAATATGTGCAAATCATATGCCATTTGTAGAAACGACTGTTAAGTATGGGGCAGGCAAGATAAATGATGATTAGATTACAGGAAAGGAAAAATGGAAAAAGAAATTTCCTATATGACGAGGCAGATCTAACCGTTTATTGAAGAGAACATCAGAGAAAAGATCTGTCTTTGTACGAGATTCAACAATCGGATTAAAACATTCATGCAGTACATCAAGAGCATCAGAAAGCTTGCTGTGATACTTGATCATTATTTCCGTCTGAGATGCATTAAGATCGCCATTGTCATCTTTTGGTGACCTCAAAATAGTGACAGATAAGCTTCCAACACCAATTGGATTTGATTGGCCCAGCAGTGCACGCAGAGACACATATATCTAAAGAAAACAGTATTGGCATCATCTGCTAAACTTATATCATAATTGGTAGGTAAACGTTTGTGGACGCATTGGTAACGGTAGAAAAAAATATTTTAATGTCGATAACATATTGAAAACTCAGAATGCTAAAGAAGAGAAAGAAGAAAGGATCTCCTACCCATGAGGAAACAAAATGAAGTTGTTCACATAAAAAGCAACATTAAATCAAAAGTTAAGCCTAGGTATAACAAAGCTCAGCCTAGTGCACCTTTCATATCAACAAGGCAGATCATCTAACAGATTCTTGTTATACCATGCATAATTGTATTTCATATGCGTCAATGTGTGCTTCAAGACTCCTAACTTGATAAAAAGCTTCATCAATAGGTCAACAAAAGAAATCAAATGATTAATAGATCATACGTTTGTCGTTTCCTTTATAGAAAACAACTACCAGGTGTACAATTACAATCATGCATCTCAAGCTTGGTAACATTTGACAGACATATAAAAGAAAATTAAATTTTAAAAAAGATGTTGAGATTGTACTCATATACTAATAAGTCAATTGAGCTCTAGCTTGACAAGTACATGAAATTCTAACATCTCAAATAACAAAATCTCAGCAATTGCGTATAAATAAATAAATAAATAGATATGTGTGCGTGTGTGTGTGTGTGTCTGTGTGTGAATTTATTTATGGAATATGGATGCCAGCAAGATTATGAGGATATGGTAACACTAGAATAGATTTGAGATTACACAATTGAATGTAACACAGAAGCATCCAACTTCATGCATTGTAGGCCTAAACCATGTTTAAAGATACATAGGTTGTAGATTAAAATATCTTCTTTGATCATTCATAATTTCTTTCAGAGGCAGAAACAAGTACAAAGGCCCAGCAAAAGAATGGGGTTTTGGTGAATCTACTCATGCACCTATTGAAATGCGATCTCCTTCAAAAAATCCATCTTAGAGAAGGATGTTGGATTATAACATTCCACAGGTCGATAATGTCGACCACCAAAATCATGGATCTAAAGCAGAAATGCAACTAGAGTGACTTGAGATGTGTTTTAAGTCCTATTCATCTCTAAGATGGATTTTAGCAAGGGAGAGAATTTGAATAGTTGCATCCAGGAATGCACCATAAACTTTTGCTTTAGAATAATTAAATTTCATAAGAAAGGAAACACCCAGGGGGTTAAAAATTTATAAATTCCCATTCCTAGACTCTCAACCCCAACATTTGCCTGTGTATTGGCCAGAAAATCAGCTTCTTTAAGAGAAAGACAGCTAAAATATACAACACCTTTGAAATTAAGCACGAACTTGATAAAGATTCCTCCCATTCACCAAGGCTTCCTTGCGATCACTAAGGAACTTAAGATCATGCCTAAAACCATCTAACAACATTAAGTAGATTCTCGTACAAGGCACAATCTCATGAACAGTATGCCAAGATTTGAATATTAAGAGAGAGCATGAGTTGCTCACAAGCCAAATACCCAATTTGAAGCAAAGTTGCATAACATTTTAAAGTTGCCAATGAATCCCAGTGAATCCAATATTTTTATTTTTTTTGAATTAGCTAATTGTTCTATTAAAATCAGAAAAAGTTACACGAGTATAGGCTACCCACATGCCAAGCGGCACGAACAAAAAAGCCCCAAGCGTTGCAAAAAATGATAGGCAATTAAGGACACAAAAGAAGCTATACAGTCATGAGGCAAGAAACAAAAGTATCCAAAATGGAATAGGAGTGCACAAGATGTGCTCAAGAAGTCCCCTATGAGTTTACATGAGAGCCTCCGGCTAGTGTAGCACCCTGTCTAGCGAGGGCATCGGCTGCTGCATTTGCTTCTCTCCATGTACGCTTCCATACGATGTGCATATCCTTGCAAAGGTGGTAAATCTCGTCAAAATTATTGTCAAGCCTCCACGGGCATGGTGAAGATCTTGAAGCCCAGGTTAGGACATTTTTGTAGTCTCCCTCAATGAGTAGGGTTGAGCTCCAATTGGGTTTAAGTTCCTGAGGCGTTCAAGGAGGGCTAGGGCCCCCGTTATATTGGATTCGGCATGTCCGATTGAGCGGTAGTAGGAGAAGAAGATAAAACCATCGTGGCCACTGGAGATGCCCTCAGTGCCTGTTGGACCTGCATTGCCCAAGAAGCCAGCATTGAAATTAAGTTTGGACTGGCCAGGTTTCAGCGGTCTCCATAAGGAGGCGCGTACAATCTCAGGAGGCCTTAAGTTTAGTAGAGCCTGCTAGTTTTGATGAAAGTCCACGTAAGAGAAATGCTTGAAAGAGTTGTTTTTTTTTTTACCAAAAGATGATGAGTGTTTTGACCCTTTCATTAAAGTCGTCAATGGTTGCCATCTCACCTCGAAATATCCTTCTGTTTCTCAGTCAAAAAGCAGTCATTTAATTTACGTTTGGCCTGGCCAGATTTAGGCGGTCTCCAAAAGGAGGCGCTTACGATCCAAGTAGGCCTTAAGTTTAGTAGAGCTTGTTAGTCATGATGAAAGCTCGTGTAAGAGAAATGCTTGAAAGAGTTACTATTTTTTTACCAAAAGATGATGAGAGTTTTGACCATGTCTGTCAAGGCGTTGATGGTTGCCATCTCACCTCGAAATATCCTTTTGTTTGTCTCAATTCAAATCAGAGATTCAAAAAGCGGACTACCGAGCGCCTAGACGGTCCAAAAGGCCTAGGCACATTGCCCAGGCCTAAGTGTCAAAAAAAGGCAGAAATCCCTAGGCGTCCAGGAACTCGCCTAGGTAGGCGCCCAAGGCCTGCACCCCGCCCAGAGGCAGAAAAGCCACTCGGTAGGGGCACTGTGTCATTTTGTTTATACTAAGGAGCCAAAATTGTAGGTTTTACGTTATGGACCTAAAACCCATTAGAGCCCATTTTGGAGAGAGAAAAACCCAAAAAACCTAGTTTTTGGTGATTTCTTTAGAATCAAAAGGTCTCTCAAAGTTATGAGAAATTGATCAAAACATTACTCTTGATATTAGATTTAAGTTTCGATATTTTATAAATCTATTGGAGGGTCTTTAAAAAGATTTGAGTTCTTAGACACATCTTAGAGGTGGAAGTTTGGAGATCGAGTAATCAAAGTACGTGATTTTTTTTTTTATTGCTTGTATAAGTTGTATTATTTTGAGATGTCTTCTTTGGGATCTAATAGAAGTGGTGATCCAGGCTGAAAATATGGCCACAACCCAAATCATTTGGATAAAAATTGCATATGATGTATGTTTTGTGGAAAAGATACAAAAGGGAGCATAAACCAGTTCAAGGAACATCTTACCGGTATCAGGGGGGATGTTGCCCCATGTAAAAAAACTCATGATGCTGTTAAAGAGGAAATAAACAATTTTCTGAGTCTTATAAAAATGAACAAATATGAGAGACATGGCTCCATAGCAAAAATTCGGTATGGGGTTCGAGTCAATTATGATGATGATGACAGTGACGAGGACGGGGAGGGATGTCAAGAGGTAGAATAATCCATTATTATGGGGAAGGGAAAGGGAGTTGTAATTGCTTCTGGGAGTTCGGAGGCTAAGAAGCCTCGGGTTAGAGGTCCTATGGATTGTTTTTTGCCCCGGCCTGACCCTGAGGTTGTAGGAGAGAAAACAAAGAAGAAAACCACCATTGAAAATAGAATCAAGGAAGAGAGAGACAGATCTGCTTTTTTTGTTGCTACATGGTTTTATGAGGCGAGAATTCCTTTCAATACCACTCGCCTAAGCAACTTCTATACCTTGGTAGAGGCAATTGGCCAATTTGAGCCTGGGATGAAACCCCCAACCCTATATGAGCTTCCAGAGCCTCTTTTGAAAAAAGCGATGAGTGTCACAAAGGATGTTGTTGAAGTTTAGAAGGACGCATCGGCTCAATATGGAGTTTCTATTATGACTGATGCTTGGAGTGATAGGAAGAGAAGAAGTCAGATGATTTTGCTGGTGAATTGTCCTTTAGGGACTTTTTTTTTAGGTCTATTGATGCCTCTGATCATATCTATGATGCCCATTACATATTCCAAGTTATAGAGAAGGGAATCAAAGAGGTTCGAGAGCAGCTTGTTATACAGGTTGTCACAGACAATGCTGCTTCTAATGTTGCTGCTGCTAACTTGTTGCACATAACTTACCATAGAATCTTTTGGACACCATGTGCAGCACATTATATAGGCCTCATGCCTGAGGCTCTTAGTGATTTAACCGAGATATCAAGTGTAGTGAAGAAGGTAATGTCAGTTACGAATTTCATTGATAGCCACACTCTCACCCTCAGCATGATGCGTAGATTTACAAAGAAAGAGATTGTGAAGCCCAGGGTCACAAGATTTACAACCTGGTACTTATACCTAGAGATCATACATTCGAGAAGAGTCCAGTTGAGGCAGATGTTTACCTCAGATGACTGGAGAGCATGCAAGTGGTCCAAGGATCAAGTTGGGAAGAAGGTGAGAGATATTATCCTTTCTAAGGTTGTTTGGCGAGGGTTGAAGGGCGCTCTTATGATATGTTTTCCTCCTGTCAAAATCTTTCGCATGGTTGATAAGGACAAGGCTTCTATGGGCTACATATATGAGGCTATGAAGAAATGCAAGAGAGAGATAGACCAAAATTTAGAGGATGATGACAACTGCTATAAGCCCGTTCAGGAAATTATTGATGAGAAGTGGGATAGGCAGCTACATCGGCCATTGCATTCAACTAGTTATTATTTGAACCAAGCTTTTTTTTATATTGATAAGGATATACACACAAATGACACAATTATGATTGGATTTAATAAGTGTTTAGATGTGCTCGTCCCTGATCTGGATATCCAGGATATTATATGTGCTTATGAGCTTATAAATTACAAGTGCGCATTATAGTCTTTTGGGAGTCCAATGGCTATGTGGCAAAGGACCAAAATTGATCCAGGTAATAATATTCTTAAGTTCATCAAGTTCAATTGTTCAAGTAATCAAGTTTCATTTCTATAATTCTATTATTTATTTATGATTTTATTCTATATCTTTGCAGCCAATTGGTGGAGCCAACATGGGTGTAGTGCTCCAACTTTACAAAAGTTGGCCATTCGAATCTTAAACCTAACCACTACCTCGTCCGTATGTGAGTGGAATTGGAGTACTTTTGAAGGGCTAAGGGTAATTTGTATTAGTAATTTAGTACTTTAGTAGTTATTAGTTTTGACTGTTTTGTAGTATTACTATTATATATTTAATAATTTTAATTATTTATATTAATTAGTTTCATTTGGTTTTGTTAAATTCATATAAAGAAAAGGAACAAACTTGAATCAAAGAGGCTCAATGACCTAGTCTATGTCAAGTATGATCAATTCTTGAAGGACAGGTTTGCTAAGAGAAATAAGAGAGACCCCCACAGATCAAAAAATACGGACAATGTTATGGTGTGGTCGGTTGATGATGATCAGGTCAAGAGGCATGAAGGATTCACATGGGACATGGTCATGGACGCTGCGGGGACATCAGCTGACCCTACTAGGCCACTAGATCTTCTGCACAGAGGACAAGGGTGGAGGAAGCATAGGCAGATTCAGAAGAGACTGAGAGGACGAAGATGATGACAATGATGATGGCAACGACTCCGATGCATATGATGCAAATGCAGCTAACCCTACTTTTTCTGATGATGAATGATGAGTGATGATTAAACTTTGACATTGATTGAAGATTCTTTTAAGTCTTCAAGTATTTCTTTCATTTTTGTTTTCCTCCTCTTGGTTTTATATGGTGGATAGTATATTTGTGGTTCCATTGGTTTGGTATTTGGTAACTTTGATTTGGTAATTTGGTTGGTAAATTTTAAGTTTTAACTATGTGGAATGTGGATTGTGGAGTGTGAATTGTGGACTATCAATCAGACTATGGATAATTCATAATTCATAATTGGATATGGACTTATGGTTAAGCTTATGGAATGTGTGCCCTATGTGTTGTGTAGTATAATTTGGAATTTTGATGTGCCCTAAATTCGTAATTCTTATATTTTATAAAATACATAGTTACATTTATATTGTTGGAGGCTATAGACACCCTTTTTTTTTATCTACTGGTCTGCCCAAGTTCTGGGCGCCAGCCTAGGCGCTAAGCCGCCTAGACCCCGCCCAAGCCGCCTAGGACCCGCCTAGCTCTTTTTGAAACACTAGTCCAAATAACCCAGATCATGGCTGCTATGGAAGCGTCCAAAGGACATCAGACCTCAACCACGGTGGGAAGTGGAAGGGGCGAATAAGGTGGGGAATGGATTGCGGAGTCACCCACAATCAGCTAAATATTTGTAGCAGATCTCCCAGAGGGTTGTGGCGAGGTCGCAGTGAATGAAAAGGTGGGGGCATCCTTTATTGGATCTGGTCAATAGTGGCCCTTTTAGGGCCTACACTTTGGGAGGGGGAGGGGAGGACTAAGGGAACCACGTTATGGCCTATATAACTGGTCGTGCGGCAGATTGGGATGCGAGCAAGGTGAGAGCACTAGAAGGAGGCAATTGTGAAGGTCACATAGGGAGTAGGAGTCCCAATGATCTTACCAACACCTTGAGTAGGTAAGAAGACCCATTGATGGAGTGGAGACAAATTCAAGAAGTTGGTGAACTCATGGTCTGCCAAAGGAATACTAAAGTTAGGATTCCAGATGTGCCGAGAGTTTCAAATTGGTCAAATGTTGTTGTCTAGGGGTCTCTAACAAGAGGGAAAAGGTCATGGAACCTTTCGCTAAGAGGGGAGTGGCCAATCCAAAGATCACACCAAAAAAGGATTTTGTAACTGACCCTGGGCCAGAAGCGAATTTTGTCTATAAAGGGGTTGTAGTTGTGAAGCATAGATCTCCACAGCCCGGATAAGTTGTTGTGTACCCTTCTACTAGGGAGCCACATGTGTCCTCGCATCAGTATTTGTTGCTGAGGACATCTTGCCATAAATGGTTATGCTGGGTGGTGAAATGCCACCACCATTTTCCCAGGAGGGTGAGGTTCTTAGTTTTAAGATTGTGAGCACCTTACCCCCCATGTGACTTAAGCAAGGTCACCTTGGCCCAAGAGATGAAGTGGTATCTCGCCCCTCCCTCTCCCAACCACGGGAAATTTCTCATGAGTTGTACTAGGCGGGCCACTACCAAGGAAGGCTTGTGGAAGAGCAACATTTGGAAGATGGGAATGCTTGAGAGGGTGGCCTTGATTAGGGTAATTCGACCCACTGAAGAGAGGAAGCTACCCTTCCATCCAGCTAGCTTATGATCGAACTTGTCTATGATGTAGCTCCAGAGCCTTTGTTTCAACTTCCCATGCACAGGGGCAAGCCCAGGTAGGGTGAAGGCAGGTATTTTGCATTACATTCCCATCTAGCGGCAGGAGCATTGATAGTCTGTGTTTTGAGTACCACCCTCATCATTTTGGATTGGTCCATATCTACTCCACACCCAATAAACACTTCAAACATTTGAGGAACATGAGTAGGGAGTGCACCTGTTAGGTAGAGGGATCGCAGAAGAGGAGAGTGTCATCTGCGTATTGGACGTGGGTAAGCTACGGGCCACATTTCCAATTTGAAACCTTTGAGAAGGCCATAAAGGTTTAACCTGGAGATGGATATGCTAAATACCTCAGCAACAATGGTAAAAGGAAATGGTAAATGTGGGTCCCCTTGCCAGAGGCCCTTGGATGAGGGGAAGAATCATTTGGTGAACCGTTGATGAGGATGGAAAAGTAAGGATTGGATATGCATCCATGGATTCAGGACCACCAGCAATGCCTACACCCCATTTTGCAAAGAGTCTCAGAGAATAGCCCAGTCGACATGGTAATAAACTTTCTCCCAATAGAGTTTAATGACCACCCCTAGGACCTTAGCAAGGTGTCTAGACTGGATGCACTCATGGGCCACTAAGGCACCACCGAGGATCTGACAGTATTTGACAAAAGCCACCTTGGTTGGGAGATAACCCAATCAAGGAACTCTCTCAACTAGGAGGCCAAGACCTTAGATAAGATCTTGTATCACGAGTTAATCGGGCTGATGGGCCTGAAGTCTTTTAGCTCATGTGCCCCTTCAACTTTGGGGATCAAAGTAATGAATTTAGCATTTATTGCCTTGTCATCAAAGAAGACAAGAACGTCGGTCCCAAGGGAGTCCCAAAACTTTTTAAAAAAGGCTACTGAAATTCCATCATGGCCAGGGGCCCGATCATCCAAATCGCTGATCCCTTTGAGGATCTCGTCTTCCAAGAACGATCATTCAAGCCAAGAAGCCTTATCTAAAGGGATGGTGTGAAAGGACAAATCAGCCATCGTAGGTGTAGAGCCCAGTGGAGCTGCAAATAACAGCTTGAAGAAGTCAATGATGGCTCTCTCCACCAGAGGAGCCCGTTCTAAGACAGTCATTGACTTTGATATGGGAGATTGTGTTGTCCCACTTTCTAAAGTTGGCAAACTTATGGAAGAAAGCCATGTTGAGATCTCTGTATTTGAGCCATTTGACCCTGAAATGCTGATACCAAAAGATTTCTTCCTTATGGAGGAGTTGGTAAGAAAGTTTCGATTGGGTTCTTTCAGATCTTTTGCTAGGCGTCAGGGGTTCGCATTCTTATGTGGAATCATGGTCTAAAGCAGAGCTTCTTTCTAGGTTTGGAATTTACTGGGGAGTTGGTGGCTCCAAACTTTCAAGGAGACCTTAAGGAGTTCCAATTTCTACTAGAAGCAGAAATCAACCCACTCTTAGACAAGGTTAGAATCGGGCTCATAGCAGGTTTGTATGAGGTCCATAATTTTGGGTTCCTCAAGCCTAGGCCAACTCCAACTTTAGGGCGACACAAAATAGGTAGGGTATCAAGGAGAATGGGACAGTGGTCGATATATGGGTATCTGGGAAAAAGGAATCCCGAGCAAGGGAAGTGAGATATATGTTGAGCTTGGAAACGGTTAGGGCAGAGAAATGGTTAGACCATGTGAATCCCGCTCCTTGGGGAGGCAAATCTAGAAGTTGGTTTCTAGCCACAAAGTCTAAGAAATCAAGCATGGCTTGGGAGATTCTGAAGTTGGGATTGCACTCAAACGACCATCTAGTAACGTTGAAGTCACAATCGATGCACAAAGTGGATGCAAGGAATGGGGCCAAGGAATCAAGCTCTTGCCAGAAGTTGGTACCGATGGACTCTAGGTTTGCGTCGTAAATAGCAATAAACTTCCAAGGGAAACCGTCAGAAGTTTTGGCGAAGGTCACAGAGATAGAAAAAACACCCACTTGGGAGGATGTAAGGGCATGGAGGGTAGGATCCCATATTACCCAGATGCCACCTGAGGCGCCACTTGCTTACAGAGTTGTCCATTGGCAAGACCAGGCACCCCAAATTTGACAAATAAGGGGGAGGGAGGGAGGGATGGGCAGATTTGGTTTTGAATAAGGCCGACACTCCTGGCGTGAATTTTAGGTTGAAGTCGTGGACCAATCTGCCTTTGATGGGGTCGCCGAAGCCCCAAATGTTCCACATGAGAATTTTCATGGAGGAGACAGTTGGAGGAGGAGGAGGCACACCCATGGGAGCGCCGGAAAAGCTAGGAAGCCAAGAGTTTTGATTTCAACACAATGATGTTCTAATTATCAACAAACCAATTGCTCATTCAGTGAGTTAGCTTGTTCATACAGCAAGCAGGGAGTTCTCAAAAGGTAAGGAGCAAAATGACCATTAAAGGAACTGAAAAGCTTAAGGAACCAAGGTTTCCATGATCATTTCAATTAGTGTTGGTAAACTCGAAGCTCCTCCAGGCTCAACTGAGGCCCGAAGCGAGTCGACTCAGTAAATCCAAAGAAGACTTGCTGAGTCTTGTTCAAGGGGGCACGTTACCCATGAAAATTCCCAAAAGGGAGGGAAATCATAAAAAACCAAAACAAGAAAAAACATAGACAATCAAAGTTCATGCAACCTATATACAAAGTGAAAATTACTCATTGAAATTATCTAATAATGAAATGAACATTCAATGATACGATATCTAATTCTTTATTACAAATCCAATTGAGTCCCAATCATCTAGGTTCCGACTTCATATTCAGAGTAAGGATTAAGTTAATCATATACAAGTCAAAAACCATATATGTTGTGGAGAGACAAAACATACAAAATGGGCTTGATACAAAAAAATATTGGTATACACTTTACAACCCATAGGAAAGTCGTGGAGGGTATAACCATGCCAAGTGTCAGGGAAGGGGTCCACCCCAACAACTATGATATCATGAGATGGGTAGTCCCTCAACCAAAGTCACCAAGGCTAGTCCAACCCTCTTGATCACCACCACCTTGGTGTCGTTGCTTATTACATTGGGTTACCACTTCATTAGCGTCCCCTCTTCCCCATCTTCTTCCTCTAGATGTTCCTATTGCTAACTCTCCTCAGCCAACTCCCTACCTTCCTTGCTCCTCTAGCACTAGACAAACTTGTTTTTCAAGGACCCTCTTGTTACACGACCAACCATTTCTTTGCATGATCTTCATCATATATGTGGTCTGGTTTGACTGGATTGTGATCATGCACTCCCCTCCTCAACTGCTTTTCCTTAGATTAAGCTTGTGAATCCCCTTAGTTCTCAACATGTTCCTCCTTAGAGTGTGGAACCACTGGAATGTACTCCAACTTCTCTCACAACCCCAAGGTGGAACAAGTTTGCTGAGTATCGCCTCAAAGTGTCTCCCAAAATCTCACTGAAAAGAGAGAATAAATTTGTCAAATAAGAGTACAATTACATAAACAAACTCTAGTATAGTATTATACGAGCGATGAATTATGAAAATTTGATAGCTAATGCGGCTCAAGCTATGTGATACTTCTCGCAGATTTGACCCAGATTTGCCTAATGCATCCATATATAAAGTGAGATAAAAGAAAAAAGTACACCTTTTCAATTTAAAAACTATAACAAGCTAAAGATCATCATTTTTTTCACATTTTAAACAAAATTTCGACTTGTTGAACTCTTCAATTTGGGCCTCTTCGTTTCTCTCAGATCTTCCAATGCACTGCTTCACCCTTTCCATGATCTCAAGTTACTATCTATGTTAGGTTGGTAGTATGTCAGGTTAAAGAAACCCGATTACTTAGAATATTAATGGTTAAGTTAAAGAGGCTACAATCCACAAGGCACATAAATCACAAATTGAAATATAAATATATGTCAACTTCACATTGAAAGTTACTTGCTACATGGAGATGACAGTGTAGTGTGTCTGCCCACTTCTCATCGATGATCTTTGTTGTGGTATTTACAATGGGCTTTTATGGCCGCTTTGCATCGTCCAATGCTTATAAACAGGAATATCCATAGCATGTTTCACAACTGAATCAACCAACCTCATGACTGCTATGGGTGGGGCAGTTTCTGTAGCAGCAACGATCTGCTTGCACTTGTCCTAAAACTAGTGCGTGCTAACGATTCCCTTGATTTCACTTGCAAATTCGGTCAAGACATAAGTGCATCAACCCATTACTCATATGTCAGCATCTTCTTCAATCCTGATTGTTGCATGAAGATTGACTGTATAGTCCAATAAGAGGTGGCTAATCTAGTGAAAGCAACCCCTATAAGCTCCCTTCATTCCTAAGTTTGTTGGAGACATCTACACTGGAGTGGAAGACTGTCCCACAGGGATAATACACCAAATAACTAGTGGTATGCTTTCCTTTCCATCCTTCCATCCGACTAATATAATAGTAACCCAGTCCATTGCAGCATGACCTTACATTCATTAAGAAATAGGTCTACCTCAATCACCTCGTCATTCCACAATGGGCTTCAAACAGTGTTTCGAAAAGCACTAGGCAGCACCTAGGCGGCCGGGGGGGTCCAGACCACCAAGGGCCTAGCCTGGAGCCTAGAACCTAGCGGCCCAGTAGAAAGAAAAATGTATATAGTCCAAGTGTCCAAGTTTAACAGTATAACCATATAACATATTAACACATAATACATAATCCATATTTTCATGAATGAAAAGATTTTAGATAGTCCATAATCCATATATCCATACAATGCTAGAACCATACAAGCATACACACAAGAGTTAGATAGTAGAAACTAGAAACTAAAAAGTAAGAAAAAGAAAATATACAGTCTAAGACTCAATAGCCAACTCCTAAAGTCAAACTGACTCAAGCATCTTTATTCTTCAATCATTATCATCATCAGAAGTAGTAGGGTAAGCCTCATCATATGCATCAGATTCGAGGCCATCATCATCAGAGTAATCTCCCACTTCAACATAACGCTCGTTCTCCTAAGTTTCTTCTGAATCTGCCTCATCCTCCTATTCTTCTACCTCCCTCATACTCTGTGCAGATGAGGCCCTAGGAGTCTTTTGGTTTCTCTACCTTGTGCATCTTCACTCTTTTCTTTCTTGTTGTGCTTCCATGAACTCAAATATTATATAATCTCCTCCCTAGTAGCCTCGGGAACATTTTTACACAGAGCAACATCCCCATTAATACCGGCAAAGGATTTCTTGAACCGGTAAATACCTCCTTCTTTTCAACAATAATTATATCTAATATGATTTGTGTCACTCGGATTCAGGTCATGACCATGCTTCCAACCCGGATCACTACTTTTAGAAGAACATGGAGAAGATATTTTCATAGAACAAGGCGCATTTTCTTCGTTTTTTGGTCCTACTAAATTCCAATATTGACTAATCTAATCCCAAATAGCTTCAAGAACCTTTTTACAGGAACCAACATTCTCTTTAATACCAAGAAGATGTTTCTTGAATTAGTTAATACCTCATTGGTATCTTTTTCACAAAAATTACACCTTATACAATTTTTATCGTTTGGCTTCGGGTTATGACCATATTTCCAAAACCCGGATCAGTTCTTCTAACAAAACCAGAAATAGACCTATCCAAATGACAAGGTTTTGTTCCTGTTTGCCTTCTACTGAACTCATATATTGGTTAATCTCCTCTCTGATAGCTTCAAGAACATTTTTACAAGGGGCAACGTTCCCCTTAATACCAGCAAAATGCTTCTTAAACCGGTTGATGTTCCTTTTGTACCATTTTCACAATAATTGCATCTTATACAATTTTTATCCAAAAGATTCGGGTTATATCTATATTTCCAACTCGGATCACCACTTCGACGAGATCCTAAAGAAGACATATCAAAATAATATAAGCAATCTAAAAAATAAAGTTTTGCACTTACTTTGATTGCTCGATCTCCAAACTTCCACCTCTGAGATGTTTTCTAATGAAAAAATCTTCAAAAACACCATCTAATAGGCCAAAAAAAACTCCAAAACATATATCTAATCGTAATGGGTGATGTTTGGATCCATTCCCCATAACTTTTAGAAACACTTCGATCCAATGAAAATCACAAAATCTAGGGTTTTTTTTTACGTTTCTCTCCTTCTAAAATGGGCTCTAGTAGGTTTAGGTTTCAAATGAACCTAAAACTTACCTTTAAAAAAAAAAGATTTCAAAAACACCCAAAGAAAAAGCCCCTCAACAAATGGCATTTCCGCCCCTAGGTAGGGCACAGGCCTTGGGAACTCACCTAAACGGCCACCCAGGGACCGCCCGCCTAATTTGAACGCCTAGGCCTTGGTGATGCGCTCAGGCCTGGACAGCCTAGGCCCTAGGCGATCCGCTTTTTAAATCACTGGCTTCAAAGCTCATGTCCAATTGAACCCTTGAATCCCAGTAGGGATGGCAAGGGGTTGCGTCGGGTCCAGCCGAACCCTAACCCTACCGCCAGGTCCAATTTTTGAACCCATACTCGAACCCTGATCAGGTCTACCCCTCGGATCTCGGGTCGGGTCGGGTCTAGGTCCATTGCCACCCCTAAATCCCAGCCTTGAATTCAAGGTGGTAAATATTACCAACCAATAATAAGCACGGTTTTCCATGTGATTACATGAGAGGTGATTATATGCTTTATCCCCGCCAAAGGTTCAGTCCTCTTCGTAGAAGTCAATCACGAAGAAGCCTTTCTCCACAGAGACTCATTACCAACAAAGGGACTCAAGTGTTGACTACCCTAGACATCATAGTAACTTCTACAGAGAATCTAAGCTTTCATTTGGGACATCTAAAGTTCCATCTGCTCGGTATAATGGTACTTATCATCAACAGAAGTCAAGCTACTACAGAGACTCAAGGTTCAACAACAGGGCGTCCATAGCTCCATCTGCTCAGTAGAACGGACATTCTATCAACTGGAGTCGACCTTCTTTCGTAAGCAAGACCATGCTGCCATTCACTTCACCAACCATAGAGAACACTACTAAAGTTGGCAACCTTCTACTTGGCAATCACCTACCCAGCTTAGCCATCCCACGACCAGAGAAAATACCAAGAATCTTTTCCTCCAACCTCAACAGATCTCCAAAAACCTTAGACAACACCAACCATACCAAATTAGTAGTAATCCTAATAGTAAACCTACCCTGCCTTTGGACCCCTCAACCAAAGAACCATGCAAAATCATCCTTAAAGACCAAGAATAAATCACCCTCGTTCATTCCTCAACCTCCTTTACAGTCAAGCATCAGATCACTGTCAAAATGAACCCTCCCAATCCTCCATGCAGGGAACTTTACCATTTACAGCCATAGGGACCCCTATCCCCCCTTGTACCCAAGATGCCACCCCAGAAGTAATAACAAGAGGCCACCCAATTCACTGTAACCCCAAAACATTTGCTCAAGCAGTACAATCTTGTCCAGAAGTTTCTGTCCTCCAAACTCCACCAGACCTCAATCTCACCAATCCAAACCCAAAATACCAAGTTATTGTCCTCAACTTTGAGCCTCATGATTGGCTTTCTCCTAACTCTAAAATCACATATCGTCTCACAGCTCTACAAAATTCTCTAATAGGAACTTCCAACCCCAGCACAACGGCATCAAAGGAATCACATCCGGGCTAAAGATTATTTCCAACAATTCCCAAATCGTCTTTAGGAATTTGATTAGTGGGAAATACCTCAACACATTCCCAAAAAAGCTTACTCTGATCATTCCTTCCAATCCCAATCTCAACTTCAAAGGTGCGAAATTATCTTTACAAAATTGGAATCAGCAACTAGGGGCCCAAACAAAAAGTAAGTTTTGGGTTACGCTTGAAGGTATCCCTCTCCAATTTTGGACGAGCAAAATTTTCAAAATTTTAGGGAATTGTTGTGATCAATTCGTTTCTGTCCATTGGAAGTCTATGGATTTTTTACCCATTGGAAAAATTGTTATTCTTGTTAATTCGAAATCAGCAGAGCTCATTCCAAGATCCCTACTCTGCATTTCAATGGCTTCTCTTAAAATATCTCAGTCTCTGTTCAGAATCAGATTCACCATGAAAGCCCAAAACAAGACCACGATGGATGGTCTGTGCTCCAGAGAAACAAACGAGAAAATCTTCATGCTCTAGAACCCCTTAACGGATCACCTCATAATTACTTACCCCATAGCAATTAACCCATTCTCCCACATGCTCCGGGGTAACACTCCGTGTACCATGATCCACATCCATCAGCTGTAGGATGCAATAGTCACGACCCCGCCCCCTGACCCCTGCCGTCCTATACCGGAGGGCGACAAAGTGCGGGATCCAGACCAAAGGTTGCGTACGTCACTCAGGTGGGACTGGCATCAACACATGTTTAGAGTGCGAAATCAAAGCAAACCACGAGAAATAAATAAAAACTCATCCATCAAGCACTGAAAACTGAATAAATTAAAACCATTAAACTTTCATTCAATTCCAAAAGTCTTTACAATGTAGTTTAAGGCTTATAAGCCTAACATTCATCTCACACATCAAAACATTATAATGGCCTCACCATAAAACACCTACTAAGCAGGAAGGAAAATCCCTGACAGGTCCGAACTCCAAGCGCCTGCTATCACCTGTCTGCCGCTCGCCACTCGCGATCAAGCACTATCACTCTACACAGAAAATGAATGGAGTGAGCTCTAAGCTCAGTAAGTAGATCACTGCCCTTGCATCCCGTCTATATGTATATACATAATAACATGCCCATGGTCCATTAGAAATCATATTTGCCTCACAAAGTAAGGTCACACATCAAAGTACACATAAATGTTGTATAAAGAGGGTAAGACTTAGTTAACGGAGCATTACTTGTTCTCAAGATGACATCCACCTTTATGTATATCACAACTATAGTCAAATGTTCATACATAATACTGAATTCAGAGAAGCAGAACAAATTAAGTTACTCCTGAAGTAGAAGCCACATCGATCAAGCTAAGCCAATCCTATAACTTGGGATTTCTACCCCTCATTCAGGAGGGAGGATAATGACAAGTGAAGGTCCCACTTCATATTATCCTTACTCACACACACATCCCCAGCGCGCTTTGGGGTTTTCGATAGGCTGAGGCCTTGCAAAACACGACCCTCTCTTGTGCCCTCAGGCGAGAGGGCGTTACACTAACATTGGAGAATGCGTAGTGCCCATGAATATTTGGGAGGCACGACCCTCCCAGTTATTTACAGTCACATCTCGACTCCACTCCTATCATAGGAGTTGAGGTTACAATATACCCAACTACCAATGGGGGACCCATTGCGTAGTGGTCATATCACATAATATTAGTTTTCATATAACAGAGTCAGAATATTCACTACCAATGGAGGACCCATTGCTTAGCGGTCATGGCATGTATAACAGAATCACAGTATCCACTACCAATGGAGGACCTATTGTGTAGGGTTTTTGACACATAACAGTATTCATATGACAGAGTCAGAAGGTTCGCTACCAATGGAGGACCCATTGCGTAGTGTTCATTGCACATATCACAATATTCATTATTCATATAACAGAACCCCAGTGTCATAATCACAGGGTAACAGTATCAGTATCACATGATAACAATATCAATATCACAGAATATTTGTATCAATGTCGCAGAGTAATAGTATCAGTATCATGTTATAACATTATCAATATCATGTTATAACAGTATCTATATCTTATGATCACATTATCAAAGTCACAGAATCTCAGTGTCGATGTCACATTTCCTGCAATTCCAGGCAGTGACATCCGATCAAAAATAGGGTCATAACTTTCAATTCGATTGAAATTTCCAATTTTACACTAGACACAGCTATCTTTCAAATGGGGGAGGTTTGAGAGCAATTGGACCTTGTTTAACCCCTCAAAAGTTTAAGAAAATGGAGACTTTCCACCAGAAATTTGTTATAATGTAAAAACAGTGACACGTCTTTAAAATTTACTCCATAACTCACAATCAAGAAGAAATTTCAAAAAGTGCTCAACATGTGAATTTAAGCTTGGTCTTGAACCGTTCAAATGGCAGTGGTTTGGAAGAAAATGGACCCCTTTTTGTCAGTCAAAATCCGTAGCGACAGAGGCATCAATTTTGAGTTTTATAGAAAGCTATCCACAATGACATATTGTCACAATTAATCATATAACTCAGAAATTAATAAGAATTTCGAAAACTACTAAACATATGATCTCAAGCTTACTCATAAATTTTTCAAATGGCAGTGGTTTGAGGGAAAACGAACTTCATTTGGTCGATCAAAATCTATAACATCAGAGACCCCAGTTCTGCATTTTTAATAAAACTGTCCACAGTGACATATTGTCATATTTTGAAGCATAACTTTTCATGCATAAAGAATTAGAGTAAGATTTGAACATGAACATTGAAATAGATTCGAAAATCTTTCCAATGGTTGCGGTGAGGCCATTTGGACCTCGTTTGATTATTCAAAGACTGACACAAGAAACCCAAAAGTTCCTGGAATTTCATAGTACGCACAGTGAATGCCTCAAGGATCATGTACCAATACCCAATTTACAGTAGATAGCAACATTAAATCAGTTCCATATTGATTTAGTCATACATAAGCGTGTTTTCCCAGATTTTTGTGAGTCATGGGCCCATTTTTAACATCAAAACATTCATATAACAGAGGCATCATTCAGTAGCATGGTAAATAAACCATTATCATACACTTGCACTATATCACATACATCACATTTGTATACTTTCAATTTCATGCTCTTACAAACTTGGTGCAAAGGGTAGTAATCCACTTACTCAACCAACAATGGTGCTCTCCAACCTTTCTTCCACAGTCCTTCAACTCCAACAGTGGCTGCTCCAAAGTGAGTGAGCTTCCCAAATCTTCCCTTAGAGCGAGAGAAAGAGAGAGAGAGAGAGAGAGAGAGAGCGAGAGAGATGAGAGATGAGGAGTGAAGGGGCATAAGAGTGAGCGGGAAATAGAGAGAGATGAGAGCTGGGGTGACAGAGGGGAGGAGAGGTGGCAACAAGCCACCTCCAAGTGGCATGAGAAGAGGGTAAGGTGGCAAGCAAAGGATGCCACTTGGAGAGGAAGAGAAAAAGGGGAGAAAAAGAGGAAAAGAAGAGGTCATCCCTCATGGACTACCCTACACCAATCGCCCCGGCGGTCTAACCCACTCTTCTCTCTTTTCTTCGGCAACGCCCACTTTTGACACACCTTCTTCATCTGACTTCTACTGCCGCACGCGTCTTTCGAGTCAGAAAAAGCTCGGTCTTTACAGCAACCCCATCTCTCTTACTCGAGATCTTTGCCTTCAACCTGATAGGGAAAGGGCCCCCTCCTCGAAACCCCCATCCTCATCATGTTAATTCACTACCACCTGTCAGCAGCCCGCACCATATGAGGTACTCGCACGAGTACTTTGACATTTGTTATCCCCCTGAGCATCATTAAATGCATAAAAAAAGACCGTTCCATCTGTCATCATGCCCCTTTCTTTTGTTTCGACACCTGCCCTAGTGGCAGTGACACATTTTAAAGCTGGCTCATCGGGTCGGGCTCCAGTTGTTCCTCGTCCCCCTGCTTTGAATATTCCCAGCTCTAATCCCCCCAACACCTCCTCGAATTCCGCTATCTCGCCGCCTCAGCCTCTTCCACTTCCCAAACACTCACAAGTGATGATATCTCCCTCGGCTCATTTCCTCATTTCGACTCAACCTCGGGCATATCATCAATCCCAGCTGCCGACGCCACCCAAAGCCATCCAAACCTCCACTCCCCAAGAGATCAAAGGGAGACCTTTCACCTTACCCCCATCATTCTACTGATGACAACACTCTTCAGCATCACCTTCTTCCACCACCTTCCTCTCCTTCTTCTTTAGACCCTTTATTATCTCACAAATCCCAACACTCACAACTTTGTTCCAACGGTGATCATCACCCTACCACCCTCCACCAAACTAACTTGGCTATGGTCCTTTTCAGTTATACTCCAATTCCACAATCCCCTCATTCTCCAGACCCATTCCCCATACCGATCTCCACCATTCTCCATTGGCAACCTTTAATAAAAGGAGATCAAACCTCCTCTTCTACTTCAGCGATGCCGAGGCGCCAAAAACAAAAACCGGTCTATCCGGAGTGGTTTCAAGGCTACGACTCCCCTCTACACATCAACCCAACTCCCCAATCAACCTCCTCTCCCATCTTCGACGTCTCAACCAGCAGCACTCCCTCTTCCTTCTCCTTCAAATGCAGGTTGTGGAGGATTCTAACCCCCCATTACAGAATCACCTTTCTCCCCTCCAACTTTTCACTCTTCGAAGTCGACCCCAATCAATCCCTCATCTACCAGTACAGTTCCCACCACCCTATCGAACCCCTCAGGAACAGGGATTCCACATTCAAATTTTGTCGATCTGGATCCGATGCCCCTAGTTATGAAGCTTACTCTAAACATAATCCAACAGACTGATGGTAGGCTACTGCCTTGCATCCCTCCTCTTAATTACTTTTTCCTTTCTTCGCCTTCAACTACCCCCCATCCTGTACCTTTCGAACAATCATTAACCCAAGAACCTTTTCTACAACAGTGTGCTCCTAAACTCACACCATCAATCTCTCATAACCCCTCTCAAGCTGATGATGTCAATTCAGAGCTTCTACGGATTCCCAGGAGCTGGAAAGGATTGACAGAGGAGCTCCTCTTTTTGCACACACGATTTCAGAAGCTGGTCTAGCATTTTCAGGAGACATTGATCTCCTCACCAACCAACTTAGGATTAATGCCGAAGACTCACAGGTAACTTTCTCCCCTCGAAGAAGTAGAAGTGCTCGAGAGTTAGCCAAGCTCTACTCAGGGATAAACTACGACAGCCCTTGGAACTCAGTTCAGCCTTGGTTCACGTTTCCAGCCCCACTAAGAGGAAAGTCTCTAGGAAATCCTACAGACACCCTAAACACGCTAAACATTCATATAATTTACACTTTGAGGATCCTTTGACAAAGATTGAAGGATCGACCTCAAAAGGGAACCACCAACAGGTTTCATTTCTTTCAGTTTGATTTTTTTTGTTTTTGGGAAATTATCACTAGATATAGTTGTATGATGGTTAATATTGTAATCTCTCAACAAAATCACTTATTTTTCATTTTTTTTATATTTTCATGTATAACTATAGAAATACTTTTTGCATGTATTTGGAGATAGGTTTTCTGTTTTTATAATGTTGTATCTTTTTGTAGTTTGATTATGTTTCTTTTATGCCTTTTGTATTCTTGAAATGTTTGGTATTTCAAACTAAGAATTTCATCGATCTTTTTCTTTTCATATTTGATGCACAAAAAGATGTCTTACAGAGGTAATAACTTGATATTTGCTAATGTTTTCTTTACCTTAATGCTGGGATATTTTTTGAAGACTTAAATTATTTCCAAAGTAACACTTCCTCTCAAAAACTTAGTAATTTGATTTTTTACAAGTTGATTTATATAAAAGTATTTTGATTGGTTTTTTAAGCCTTTAGCATGTTTATTCTGTAGTCTTAGGAGATTTTTGAGGCTGGTGGGTCCAAATACCAGTATGGGGTGAGGATGGATCAGGGTAAGGGGTGGGTGAAATGCGCTTGAAATGTTTGGTGGTATTAACCGCCTAAAACATCACATTGCTGAGGTCATGATGATATCTTGCATAATGACAATGTGCTTGTGCGAGTGAAGTAGCAACTGCAACAATCTATCCAAGCAGCAAAAAGAAGATGCAGAGCTGAAGGGTAACGAAGGATACAAGGAGACTTGGAGAGAGTATTATGCATCTTCTCATGACAAGATGAGGAATATTTTGAGGCCAAACTTGAGTGTGCACGGAGTGTCAATCTAGAAGAGAGTTATGCTAGGCCATGGTTGTTGGAATCTTGAGCAATTTAGGGATTAGAAACAGGACCATGCATGGCTAGGAGATCCCTGTGATAGGGAGCGCCATTCAATACATATTCTAGGGATCTAAGCCTCAAACTTTTGGTGATCTTGAGGCCAACCTTTTAGGGATCTCTCTCCCAACATCAACCTTACTACATTATATACTTTATAAATGTACACTATAAAATTCTAATATGTTGTACAATGTACAACTAGAACATATTATAGTACTATACATTAAATATGCTATACTACCGCGATATGAACTATACTATATATATTGCTAGTTTGCTACAATACAACTGTATATAAGATATACCACTATATGTGAATGTATATGTATATGTATGTGTCTATATATTTATATATGTATATCAATGTTTCAAAAAGCGCTAGGCGGCACTTAGGCGGTCGGGGGTGGGTCCAGGCCGCCCAACGCCTAGGCGAGCGCCCAGAACCTGGGTGGCCGAGTAATGTTTTTTTTGTTTGGGTTTTTCTCTCTCTAAAATGGCCTCTAATGAGCTTTAGGTTCATTTGAAACCCAAAACCCACAATTTTGCACCTTTAGTATTAAAAAAATGACCTAAAAATAGCCTCAACGATCGGCATTTTTGCCCCTGGGCGAGGCGCAGGCCCTGGGCAGCTGCCCAGGCGGCCGCCTAGGCAGGTTTAGGCAGTCGCTTAGGCGGGTTCAAGCGGTCGCCTAGGCGAGCGCCCAAGGATACCTGCCTAATTTGGCCGCCTAGGCCTGGGCGATGCGCTCAGGCCTTTTGGACCGCCTAGGTGGCCGCCCAAGCACTGGGCTGTTCGCTTTTTGAAACACTGATGTATATATAAATGTATTGGTATATGAGATAATGGGAGTCCCTTTTATACACTCAAGGGATGATGCAATAGTATATGCCCATCGACCCAAATTGAATTTGGGCCAATTTAACAGTCACTATTGTCCTTTGTATTTGAATTTTAATATTTTTATGTATATTTAGATTACTTGAAATTTGAAGTGTCCACTCTTTTCATTAAGGTGCCCTATATAGATTGAGAACCAAGTAACCCAAAACACCCTAAACATTCATATAATTTATATTTTGAAAGCTCCTAATGAGATCCTGATACTAAACTTTGGACTGAGATTTGAGGCCAGAAATGACCAAACCTGACAAAGAGCACATAGATAGAAAATGTAGAGCACATTGAAATCTTTGAAATGAGCATAAGCACATGCCAAAGGACCTCCACCTGATATCTCGGTTAAACCGCCAAGAGCCTCAAGCATGAGGTCTATACAATGTGCTGCACGTGGTATCCAAAAGATTCTAGGACAACCTATACGCAACAAATTAGTTGCAGCAACATTTGGAGCGGCAATGTCTATGACAACCTGTACAACATGATCTCCCCAACCTCCATGATTCCCTTCTCTAAAACTTGGAAAATGTAATGGGCATCATGGATATGATTAGAGGCATCAATTGACCTCAAAAAAACAGTCCTTAAAGGACAATTCACAAGCAAATTCATCTGACGTCTTCTCTTCCTATTACTCCAAGCATCGGTCATAATAGAAACCCCATACTGAGCCTATGCATCCTTCTTTTCTATAGCTTCTTTCGTGACACTCACCGCCTTTTTCAAAAGAGACTCTGAAAGCTCATATGGGGTTGGGGGTTTCATCCCAGGTCCAAATTGGCCAATTGCCTCTACCACAGCATAGAAGCTACTTAAGCGAGCGGTATTGAAAGGAATGCTCGCCACATAAAACCATGTAACAAGATAAGAAGCAGCTCTATCTCTCTCTTCCTTCTTCATTCTATTTTCAATGGTGGTTTGCTTCTTTGTTTTCTCTCCTGCAACCTCCGGGTCAAGCCGAGGCAAAAAACTATCCATATGGCCTCTAACTCGAGGCTTCTTACTCTTAGAACCAGAACCAGAAGCAATTACAACTCCCTTTTCCTTTCCCCTGATAATGGATTGTTCTACTTCTACCTCTTGATATCTCTCCCCAATCCCATCCTCATCACTATCATCATCATCAACATAATTGATCCAAACCCCAGACCTAATCTCTACTATGGAGGCAAATCTCTTATCTTTTTTTCATTTTTACCATATTCAAAAAATTGGTTATTTCCTCTTTAACAGCATCAAGAGTCTTTTTACATAGGGCAATATCCCCCCTGATACTGGTAAGATGTTTCTTGAACCGGTTTATGCCCCTTTTTGTATCCTTCTCACAAAAATTGCATCTTTTCCAATTTTTATCATTAGGATCTAGTTTGTATCTGTATTTCCAACCGGGATCACCACTCCTATTAGATCCCGAAGAAGACATCGCAAAATAATGCAATTTATGCAAGCAATAAAAAAAATTATTGATTGCTCAATCTCCAAACTTCCACCTCAAAGATGCTTCTAAAGACTCAAAATCTTCTAAAAAACCCCCCAATAGATTTATAAAACATCAAAAATTAAATCCAATATCAATGGGTGATGTTTTGATCAATTTCTCATAACTTTGAGAAACCCTTCGATCTTAAAGAAATCACCAAAAATGTAGTTTTTTTTTAGGCTTTCTCTCTCTAAAATGGGCTCTAATAAGTTGTAGGTTTCAAATGAACCTAAAACCCCCATTTTTGGCCTTTTAGTATCAAAAAAATAAACAAAAACTGCCCCCACCGAAAGCAATTTCTGCCTCTGGGCTCGGCGTTGGGTGGTTTCTTGGGCCCCGGCCGGTTTCCTGGGCGCCCAGGAACCACCGGTTTTTTAGGGCGCCTAGGCCTGGGTGATGCGCCTAGGCCCCCAGATCCACCTAGGAGGCCGCCCAAGTGCTGGGCAATCCACTTTTTGGAACACTAATATGCATTGAGAAGGGGGGAAAAATCAATTGCTAGTAATCAGTTTGTTAAGCGAAAAGATTCGATTAATAAATGTCCATAACCATTCTTGCAAAGTATGCGAGTTGTGTAGAACCATGTGATATGTCGTATGCTGCAAAGAACTAAGTTCTTTAAGAGCTATAACCCATAAATGTGATATTCTCAGTTAGAGAAAGTTGAGAATACAGATAGAGTACCTTAGAACATTTTTTACAGCAGAACAAATGTCCTTGTGAGCAATTTTTGGGTTTTGACAGCCTCTTTCTCGTCAAGCAGCCCACATGATCTACAAAAAGTTGGATAATTCATAATGCATGTGTTATAATATCAATTTGCAGATAAGCAAAAGTTATTGAATGCAAGACGACTCACATTCACATCCACATTGATAGCAACATAAAACTGTCTTCTCCATGAATTGCTCGAAATCAGAATTGAAAGCACTCCCACCACAAATGTTGCATCTACAAGATGGACAAAACCATTTTCCTTCTGGCAATTCCTGCCACCAGAAATCAATATTCAGATTATTTATGACAATCAACTATCAGAAGCAAAAGAATGCATCTCAGGGGTGGTTTGACAATTACTCGGCAACAAGCAGATGCACATGTGCACCTACATGCAAAAATATAGGCACTCGCGCTCAACACACAATAGTAGTGTAGCGTGTAATAAATATATAGATAGATAGATGGAGAGAGAGAGAGAGAGATCTAATAATATTTTTGTAAATTTCTATGTAAAATAAAAAATTTCAAAATGTCTCAAAATACAGATATTCACCCCATGATGGACTATTGATAGCAAATGCAAAGACTAAGTTCTTACAAAATTGAAACACCATAATTGCAAGACCTAAATACAGTTGGACAAGGCATTTGAAAAGTTCAAATGAAAAAGGGCATTTTGCAAACTTGAGCAAAGATTGAGAGGCATTTTCATCCTCAAATCCAACACATGACCAGCCTCCAAACCATAACTTGCATACAGCATAGATATGTATATGTATAAAGGAAAAATATACTATAGGCCCTGGGCCAATAGCCCCAATACTGCAGACACCTAAGGGCCCAAACACCTAGCTAGGGGGATTTTGACCACCTGAGATTCGCCAAAACATTGTTCTATTCACATTGGAATTAATTAAAAGGGAAATTTATCAAAATACTCATAAGAGATGAATTATTTAACATTTTGCACATTTGCAAAAATTCCAACTCACAGCTGTGGAATTTCTCATGGACAATATGATAAATTTCCCTCAATCAAAAGAATTTTGAGCTCATAAAACCTAAGATCACATCTTCCAACAACTGGTATTGAGACGAAGCATTTTTTAAGCTCCAAATCAATCTTTTTGTTAGACAGATCTTAGAGATGAATAAGGATGATTTGAAAGCTTTTAGGGCCAACAAATCTCCATAACTAGGTGCTTTGGCCCTTGACCCATATTGTGCATGTTGCCACCGACCTCTAGAATCTTTCATATGAATATGCAAGTATGCGTGTAAATGTGTTGATTGATAGGGATCTCACCGTGGTTGACTATACATCACGGCGGACATAGACTCCCAAAATACTAAGACCGTAATCTGGAGCCACGAGAGGAGTTTGCTTTCTTCGAAGTGTTAAACGCCCCCGTCTCAATTAAATTCGAGGTGCAAACAAGTCCCAGCAAGTACACTCCCAGGATACAACAAGATCGGAATGCAAATCCTGAGTCCAAGAGTTGCACACTCATGAGACCCGTACAAAACCACAGTCACAAAAAATATTTTTGTCTTTCCAATTGGTACGGTCCCACAAACATCAATTGGAAACAAACTTATCTCTCTCTACAAAAATCATCATCCAATCGATACAAATGAAACATCGATTAGGATGGCAAACTTCTCTCTCACTACAAAATATCTCATCCAATCTGTATTCTATAATAAAATATTGATTGGGAACATTTTTTCTCTTACTAAAAATTAGTCTTCCAATCGATAAAATACAAACATCAATTGGGTAAATAACACATGGAAAAATTTTGTATAAATATATATAAAGTTCAAAAACTTACCGGATGACAAGAAAGCCACGCATCAAAGAGTGAGAAAACCGTACATTAAACAAAATCCATCATTCACTTCATGATGCCATGAAATAGTCATCCAGGTTATTGAGAGAAAACTGTTCATCGCTTCTGTCAAAAAAATTTAGTGAATAGGCCAGCTAACTTAGAGGGAGAAAAAGAGAGTAAACCTACTCTCCTGTTATTGATGAGAGAGAGAACTCCTGTTATCAACTAGAAGCTCCTTATTGAGAGAGAGTGAGTGTACGTTTTTTATTTTTAGTGAGAGAGAGAGGCAAAATTGTAACACCTCATGAGGAGGTGTCAATAAAACAATTGAAAAAGGGGGTTTAGAAGCCACGTAAGAGGTGGTAAAACCACCTCATGAAGGAAAAGATGAAGCAAAACATGGTGGACTAAAGGTCCATCCTACATAAATAGACTAGCAATAAAAATTTAAAAAACAAAAGTTATTTTGAAACACTTTTCTTTGCAAAACAGTAACAAAATGTTCATGTACCATCATTTTTTTTTATAATTAACTTTTGTATTGATAAAAGAGATAGATACAAAATAGTAAAGGTAAATCCAGGAGTACCTTAAGTACACGGAACTCCTGGTAAAAGGAATAGGTCATCCGACCCTATACAAAATAGGGTTATAAAATAATCCCCTTACACAATATGCAGGAAAAGTAAAAAGAAACTAGAGAGAAAAATGGGGTTATAAAATTATCCCCTTACACAGTATTCGAGAACTGTACAAAGATAGTAGGGAGTGTAGATCACAAAAAATCCCAAGCCAAGATTCTGTAGCCGACCCGAATCCAACTGTGGTATGGTCTAGTGTTCAACGTGGGCCTTGGCTCTGTCCTTGGCCAGCAAGTCCGTGAATAGACCCAAGATACCAAGGGTCTGTGAGATATGCGTCCATAAGACGGGCGTATCCCTGCAAAGATGTTGAATCTCATCATAAATAGACCCAAGATACAAAGGGGGGAGTAGTTGTCCCAGAAGCCCAAGAGATAATGTTTCTAGTGTCTCCCTCCACTAATAGTAACTGTCCCCAAGATCGGTCAAAATTTTTTATGCCTATGAGGAGAGCCATTGATTTAGCGTATTGAGAATCTTGGATGCCAAGATATTAAAGAAGGTAAATAGTACATTGTGAAGGTGATCTCTAAAGATCCCTCCCGCTCCTGCATGTCCTGGGTTTCCCAAGGAGCAACCATCAAAATTCAATTTGATTGCTCCTTGGGGGGAGGTTCCCAGGCCCTTATAACTTTCTTTGTCTTGGGTTTGTGGAGGAGAATATGCTCCCACTACGGTATGAAGAAGACTGTTGGGATACCACAAAAAAAATGATGGTTTGATGCCCAGAAGGTTACTAAGGACGTAACCTTATAGAATAGAGAGAGGGCTAGACCAGCCTTTCCTCGAAAAATTCTGGCATTTCTTCTTTCCATATGGTCAAAAAAAGCGCCCCTGCCAAGGGCAAAAAAAGTAATATTCGCCCCTTCAAAAAGGTCCCATGGCTTCATGGAATTCATCCTTACTTGAACAAGCAACCGCCACTGTCTCCCTCCCATCACTTGGAACAACATCTATGACTTCTATTCCAAAACCCATCTTCTACGACACCATCCAAAGAGCCATCCACCTCCAACCCACACCCACAAAACCTCATTTGCACATGTTGCAGCATCTTCCAAACCTTCCACCACTGCTCCCCCAACCCCCTCCTTGCATTATAGCAGTTCTTCCAGTTCCTCTGTTTTATCCCCCTACCTACCATTCTGTATCTCCACTCCTCCTGAGGAGACTGCGAAACACACATCAAAACTTTTGGCTTCATTAGTATGAAGTTTCAAACCAGGACGAGATGACCTAAGAAGGATAGAAAGTTGGGCCATAAGACTCTGGAAGGAGCCGAACTTAACCTGTAGACGTCTTTCAAGTGGAGACTTTCTCTTCTCCTTTCCTTCATATGCAGAGGCCCAACTAGCTCTACGGGAAACCATAAGCCCTTCTTTTAAAGGAGCCTCATGTTTACTTCGGGCGTGGTCACCTAAAGAAAGCTCCTTTAGGAAACAAAGAATTTGGCTAACTCTAAACCACATCCCACTTCCTGCGTGGTCACCCAAAACCTTTCGAAGAGTGGCGGCAGCCTGCGGATCTCTAGTTTCAATTCGCTAGATTTCCCTGGAGTCCCTTCCTTTGGGTTCTAACCGACTTCTTCTGGAAGTCTTGGACCCTGCTACGATTCCACAAACAGTATGGCTTGAGGTTGATGAACTCTACTACCCAATCTCCACTTCCTGGTCTTCGGCCTCGCCTCCCTCCGCCAATTTCCTTTATCAGGCCGACTCTGCTCCTTCACCGGAACCTCAGCTCAGTCCTAGACAGTGGTGACCAGAAAAAAGCAACACCGAAAGAGGCCTCGTTGGCGTCCCCCCAACCCGGCCCAGTTTAAGGCGAGCCACCTGGGTCAACAGACTCAAAAGATGCTCTGACGTCCTCGCGCACTGCTCCCTGACCTGTACAAGTGGAGGGAGCCAGGCAGCGTTCAGTATGAGCCACCTTCGGACCCGGTGCCCGTCGTGGACCCAATGCGCGACCTGAATCGCGTTGAAGATGCCTTGATAGTATCCCCCCCAGAGGCCACCCTCAACTTGTTCCACCAACCCCGAAAAGAAATTTTTGAGGACTCCTCACCCCCCCCCCCCCCTCTCCCCTGGCCTTGTAGATCAACCCAGCCCATCTTTCTCAAAATCCCCATCTTCTCTCTCTCCGAGCCCAACTTTTCAACCCGACCTGACTTTCTCAATAACCCCTTCATCCCCTTGCTTTGCCAACGCCTCTCGTTTAGTCCATCACCCATCATTAACCCCAACCACGTGTCCACTCGAGCCACCTAACCCTAGCCAACTGGCAGCAGAAAAGGCCTCACCTTTTCAGCTTCTGCAGCAGCCGCCCTCATCCCCACATCTATCCCTGTCCGATGCCCTTTTGCCGCCTTCACCGACGCCTTGTTTGCTACCTTTGCGCCACGCGTCCCAGTCGGAGTCAGCGTGCCAAGAAGCCCTACTGACACCTCTCCCTCACAGCCCCACTGTGCGTCACAACCCCTGCCACCCACCCCACTATCGTTCCCGCCCTTGACCATCGCTACCACTGCCAGCCCCTGTGGACAGATACCATCATACCACAAACCACAGGCGGTTTTACCCCTTGTTTGCCTTACCCCCCTACACGGTCCATTGTTGCTCCTTCTCCTTACCATTTCTCCCTCACCTTCTGCCCCCTTAACTTAGAAGATTTCTTTTACCCAGGCAAGAAGATCCATCCAAACCAAAAGATGAACAGAGATTTGGTTCCCTTGGGCATTGTTGTCGCCCACTCGTTGGATCCCTCCCATCCTGACCCAGCTTCTATCTCAAACTTGCTGGCATCCCACCTTTCGTACATTCTGCACCTTGTCCACATACGCAGAGTTCAAACCCTATAGGTTGCTTGGCGCCCCTCCTCCCCCTTTTTGTTCTCCACATACTCCTCCTTTCAGACTCACCATTTCCTCACTTACCTCCCTTATTTCTACTACACAAACCCTCCCCAGGTCCACCGCTACCCTTTTGATAACCATCCTACCTATCCACCTATTGACCCCCGCCCTCAACCGCTTCTTTCTTTACCCTATCCATATCCCACTGCTACCTCAGTTCTGCCTACCACTCACTCAAACAACCACTCAACTTTGGCCTCTAACCCTAGAACTTTGCCCCTCCCTTCACTACCCATAGACCTCTACCCCTCCAACCATGCCCTCCCCTTGGCGGGAACTGAAACTAAAACAGAGCCCCTCGAGATACCATCCATGGCAATACCTGACTCTGAGTCACCCGAGGACTCAACAGCACCCATATCTCCCGCTCAGGCTGGCGACGAGGCCGAGGAGGTAGACAAAGATGGGACAAATAGGGAAGAAGATAGGATGAGAATGATGTACAGACTTATGGAGTTTGAATACGAAGGTCCCAAAGGACCTGCTCACAAATTCATCACAGCTAATGCACAGAGCAGGATGCAGGTGAGATTCAGAGGACAAAGAGAACTTTGTAACCATTTTTCCTCTTTATCTTTTACTGGAAAGCCTATAGACTGTCCTTCCTCTCCTTTCACCATTGATCGTCCAAGGAGGTCCCCCAGATTAGCCTCCTCTTCCTTGATTATCTCTAAAAGATGAAGATGCTTATTTGGAATGTGAGAGGGCAAGGACAATCCTCTAAGAAGGATACAGTCAAAGCCTTCACCTCCAAGCTCTCTCCTACCATCCTTGCCCTCCTTGAAACCAAACTACCAGACCCTGACTTCCAACTCATTCGCCAGGTATGGAGAAGAAGACCACGCCAGTGGGTCTCACTATCGGCGAATGGGGCCTCAGGAGGTATATGGGTGGTCTGGGACACCTCTGACCTTACTCTAAACTCTCATTATATAAGGGAATTTTCTGTGACTCTTCTCCTCTCTAGCATCTCAAATGGGGTCCCATGGAAATTCTCGACTGTCTATGGGCCAAACTCACAAACTCTCAGGAACAAGCTTTAGGCAGAACTGAACCATGTAGCGTCCCTACCACACCCCATTTGGTGTGTGGGAGGCGACTTCAATGTTGTCTGATGGTCTTATGAGAGGAATTCATCAACATCGATCTCCCAGGAGATGAGGGATTTCTCAGATTTTATCAGCCGAAATGAATTGATCGATATTCCTCTTCAAGGTTGTCAGTATACATGGTCTAACCACTCTTCTAATCCCACCCTTTCTAAATTAGAAAGATTCCTCCTTTCAATAAATTGGGAGGAACACTTTCTGATATCTTTATCTTTGGCCCTACCTAAACCAACGTCGGACCACTGTACCATTCAGATTTGAACTTCATTGGCTCCAAGAAGAGTCCTTATATACCCTTGTTCAAACCTGGTGGAATTCTTTTGCTTCCCAGATTACATCCTTTAGGTTAAAATCCAACTCCTTAAATCAGCTCTCAAAACTTGGAGTAGTTCCATCCCCAGTAACTTCTCCCACATTAAGTCTTCATTGTTAGAAACCATCAAGAATTTGGACCTTCTCGAGGAAACTAGATCTCTGGATGCCTCAGAGCAAGAACTCAGATCTAAGACCAAACTGGAATACTTTTCTACTGTCAAGAAAGAAGAGATCTACTGGTTCCAGAGATCAAGAGGCTCCTGGTCGTAGAAGAGACAATACTATCTCTATGATCAAAGAAACAACTGCTACCTAACCCAACCAGGAGAAATAGAGCAGGCAATCATAGAGTTCTTTCAGACTCTATACTCTGCTCCTTCTGGCCCTAGACCGAGAATGTCATCCCTTGATTTCTTAACACTCACTGAAGACCAAGCTGTCTGGTTAGAGCGACCCTTCACAGAAGAAGAAATTCTACAAGCTATCAATGCTCTAGCCAAAGACAAGGCCCCCGGACCCGACGGATTCCCGATTGCCCCTTTCAAGGCTTAGTGGGAAGTTTTCCGTCCTGACTTCCTTCTTTTCTTTGAGGAATTTTTCCAACGGGGAACCCTCCACAAAGCCTTGAATGCCACCTTCCTAGCACAAGTTCCTAAAGTAGAAGGAGCTGAGGAAATAAAAGATTTCCACCCAATCAGTCTTCTTAACTCCTCCTACAAGATTCTAGCAAAAGTACTCGATTCTGACAAGATTTTGGAAAGAAATTCAAGAATCTTTCAAGGCTTAAAACTCCATATACCGGCACTCTTTCACAAGGTAATCTCTCTGGTCACCTTTTGGGCCTCAAGCCACAAGGCCTTTTCGAGTATCCCAGGGAGTTTCTTCCTTACCCAATGGAATAATGTCCTCCATCATCAACCGCAATTGGTAACAAGGCCTAATAACTGACAACCTCCTCCAGAAGGAAGAATCAAGTTAAACTTTGATGGGTGTTCCTAGGTAATCCTGGCCCAGCAGGGGCAAGGGGGTCTTTAGAGACCACGAAGGCAATATCCTCCAAACACTTTCTGAGCACCTGTGCCTTAAGGACTCCCATCACACAGAAGCCTTGGCCCTCTTAATAACCTTGAAAAACTTCAATCATAGTGGAAGGTGACTCACAAAATGTCATCTCCTGGGCAAGTAGAACAAGCTCTCCACCATGGCACCTAACTCCAATTTTTGACGTAATTCATCACATTTGCAAGGCTATGGACCTCTCCTGGAAGCATATATGGAGGGCGTCCAACGACTACGCAAATCGTTTGGCGAAAGAGGGAGCTAGAAGTCAAAGACAAGAAGCTCAAGCCGGGTCCACCTTTTTTATGCTGGACCAGTGGCACATAACTTAAACCTCTTTGTAGGCATTTTTTTCACTACTGGCTTTTTGAAAGCTCAATGTAAATCAATGTAATTGGGCGACTTCTATAAGCCCATTTTGTACATGATAAACTAAACGAATTTTTTACCGAGTCACCAAGTGTGGGTGACATCAGACTCTCATATCCATGTAGTCTTTTTTCTCATCAATACAATGTTAACTTTTTCTCAATATTCGCCCCTTAAAAGGGGGAAAAGGGGTTTTGGTTGCAAATCTATCCCCCCATACCCATGTGCGCCAAGTGCCACCCAAAAAATAAAAAAACATAAAATCCCTTAAAAAATTAAAAAAAAATAATGAAAGCCTATAAAAATACCTTAGGACTCAAGGCCCTTCTCTCTCACTCACAGTCCTGTGTGCTATCTCTCTACATATAAGAAGAAGAAAAAAAATAAGATGCCCCCCAATTGTTCAATGCGAGGCCTCTTTCTCACACAGTCATACACAAACATACATGGACCCATATGCTCTTGCTCTACATATAATAAGAAGAATACGAAGAAGATGACTCCGAGTCTTCGATTTGGGGCCCCCCTCTCTCACATACTCATACTCTATCTCTCTTTTTTTTCTTTAGAATTCATACTCTATCTCTCTTTACATATAAGAAGAGGCAAAAATAATAACATGTCCTCCAAGCATTCAATATGAAACCTCTCACACACACACACACACATGGGCCAATATACTCTCTTACACACACACAAACAGATGTCCCACAACAACCCGCCCCCTTCCCCCAGCCCCTCCCCTCCCCCCACGTTCTGTCTGGGCACCAACCCAGGAGGCCACCTCCATATTTTTTAACATTGCCACTACCTATCTAAGAAGCCAAGATTAGTTTGCATCACTCACAAAGGCAACCAGAGGATCATGTTCCACATCAATGTGCAAGTTAAACTAACAAGCTCTGAAGAAGTATACGGAGTACCATTCTACCAGCTCTTTCTGATTTATTATTCTAAAAGGGCATTTATGTCATCGGCCATGGGAAAACTCATTCACCATATTAGATTTCAATTACCTCTTGAAAATATATCCTTTCATTTGTCTAAAGTTACAATATTTTTGTCGTTTAGATATGCAAGGTCAAGCACAAGTATAACTAGTTCCAAGTAAGCAATAAGGGATGCAATTGCAAGGTGCAACATTTGGCTGATTGATCACTATCTAGGGGGAAGGTAGCATGGGATCCTCTAGGCAAGGACAAAGTGAATAAATTCAAATGTAGATGTAGGTCTGAAAGCAAGAGCATAAGCCCAAGTGGCTTTCCATTTATACATGTTCTTGTGTTGTGATTGCATTGAGTTAACAAGCCTCAATTTTGCAAGATTGTAAATATAGAGACCACATCACTCTCGAATGCGAGATTTAATTTCTCAAGGTTGGTGGGTGGGATACGGTCTCCATGCAATAAATTGACGAAATTCAATTCAACAAATAAAGTATAGATACTTGGAAACAGACTGAAATAGTATGCTCATAGTTTATCCTATGGAGCACTCCATAACTCCATGAAATTTGATCATAACAATTTCCTTCTTCTTGAATTTCAAGTTATGAAGGCATAATTCAATGGTAGTGTCTCCAAATCCCACAAATGTCAGAAGAGATTCTGGCTTGCACTTTAGTCTACATCCATGCAACAAAGAACTCATGATAATTTATCCCAAAAAAAATCATGATAATTGTTCAAATATAATCTGTGGGTTTTTTTTTTTTTATTTGAGTTTTCCACAAACTACACAAAGTCGACGCAGATTGACATGTATATAAGGAACAGCTTAACCTTGGTTGTTTCAACATTTTTAATAAGCCAAATCTCTAATAGATCGGCAGATTCTATTGGGGCAACTCGGGACGGGACCCTGCTGTGTCTCGAATCCGAGCCATCTTTTAGAACATTGACTATTGACTATTGACTATTGGAGCCCACGATTAATGATCCCAACATAAACATTCAAAAAAGAAGTTGATCCCATCATAGGTTTGTTCCAGTATGATTCAAGAAACATGTCAACAAATAAAGAACAGTGATGAATTTGAAATGCACATCAGCAGAGTTTAGTGTTACATGATTTTGACTGAAAGGAAACAAAAAAGAAGCCATGGTAATGTACCTCCAGCCCGACACAACTCAAATGAAATGAAGAGGGACAGCGATCGCATAATATTAAATCTCCTCCATAATGGCAGATGCTGCATATCTTGTCACTTAAGCAATGGGGAGTGGTCTTCAGCTGGCCAAATGATTGTGATCTAAAGACGGATAAAAGTTCACTTTGGCATTGTAACAGGGACCTTCCATCTTGTAAGAAGATGCAGGCAGATAGTCCCTTCTGCTTAGCCCTGCTACCCCCACCAGCATGGGCCCCAAAACCAGATGGAGAATAAACCTGCTTGCAACATTTACACATAATGCCTTTTCGAGTTATCCATCCCCGTGCCATCACATGCCCGTCCTTTTCGCTTAAGAAACACACACTCTGCCTCAATAACAATGCCTTGTTATCTATCATCCATGAGAACACACCCAAATTGCCCGAACATGGTGACATCTGACCTCTTGGGGCTCCCTTCGAGTGACCGCCATCTGTACTATGCTGGAGCGAAAGCCTCTCCTCTTTAGGTTCACCACACCTTCTCTTTCTACTGTAAAAATCAGTAGCATCATTTTTTCTCCTCTTTTTACACCCTTGCCTAGATCTCAAGTTGGAATGTCGCAGGTCACCATATGAGTCATTTTTCTGTGAAGCCTGACCCCAAATCTCCTTCCTCTTGTGCCATGTCCTGGGTTTCTTCAAATCACCACATGATTGTTCCTCTAAAGATATCATGAGCCCAAACTCTGTTTCTTCAACATGGGAACCATGTTCCTGAATTGAGCTCTCAGTTATCAAACCCCCCTCCCCTTCATTGTCACTATCTGTTGCTGCTTGTTCTTGCCTTGCACATACCAAAATAGCTGTATGCAAAGAATAGTAACGCTCTCTATTGGGTGAGACATAGTAGAGGAACTTCCCTGCTTCCGTTACCTGACACTTGATCCTCCAACCCACAGCAAGGAGATGTCTTCTCGCTCGTTCCCTAACCGGAAAAAGACACCCCTTAAATCCCTTCTCCCCAAACTCAACCATGTACTCCTTTATTGCCTGAGGGCAGTATTCAGATTCAAAAGCCCTGCGCACTATTTCCCTCGATCTGCCCTGAGGTTCTCTCTCTCCATTACTTGTGCCATTGTTCCACGATGAAATTTCCAAACCTATCTCCAATAATTCTCTCTGTCCATAACTAGTACCATCAGGTTCTTTCTTAGAAACTTTCAGAGCTCTCTTTGATGCTTCTCTCATTCCATGACCACTGCCACCATTTTTCTCAGAGGAAACTTCCAGAGCTCGTTTTGATGCTTCTTTCTCAACTTGACTAGTCCCATTTTGTTTCAAGGAAACGTCTTTCAAAGCTACCTTTGATGCTTCTTTCTCTCCATGACTAATAGCATTCTGCACCAGTGATAGTTCCGAACCACAAATTTGAAGAATTCCAGCTTGCTCCTGGAGCATTATCTCTTGAACAAGAGGGGCCCACTTGCCCAAGTCCCCACAGGTCCATTCTGGAATCTCCCTTGAGAACTCCATTGCCATCCTTAGCCTGAACCAGATATTCTTGATCACCAAAGAGGAGGAGGAGGAGGTGGAATGGGCCAAGTGCTTCTTTTTTCTTTTGACAGAATGGCCCAAGAGATTCTTGTTATGATCGAACAACTCGATCAAGAACCAACAACCACGTGGTACCCACTGGCCAGTGGCCTCATCCCAATCACATGTGACCCGCAATTTCTCGACACCAAACCTCAGTTCATCTCCCTCATCTGGAAAGAACACTGATTTCTCAGAGGCCGACTTGCCAGCCAAAATGACACCCTCCCACCATGCATCTTCAAACATGGCATCCACACACATGCCATACAGAAGCTTCTCATCATCATCATGGGGTGGTGGGGGGGGTCTAATTCGACCCCGATAGTTATGCAGGCCAAAGCCAGGGTCGCCGCCAATTGCATTCACAACAGAAATCCATTCTATCAGCTTTGAAGAGCCCTCTTGGTTCAGGAGCTCATCATATTCTACACAATGTTTCGATCCACGAGCAGATGTGATCACACCAGGATGCCAGGACCCTCTAAGCCCTTCATCCAACTGCCTAACCTGACAATAACCCGCCCACTTATATTTCAATATCAAAAATTTCTAGATAAAACCCTATGTAGCAATGCAACAAGAAGAAATGAATAAAATATTTATTGCAGAGAAATAATGGAGGAAGAACCAGACTACTGTAATGCTCACTACACCAAAAGGATTCAACTCACGGTTCCCCAAATGCCAACCCAACTTACCTACACCAAAGAAAACGTCAAAAGATAAAGAAAACGCAGGACAAGTTTACCAGGAGGACCATTCCCAATATTACTATCTAGCAACTCGAAAGACGAAGAAAAAGTCATGGTTGAGGAGATTCTCAGAGTACCCATGTAAGTTCTTTGCTAAAAAAAATGAATACATTTGGGAAAAAGCATTGAGAGAGAGAGAGGGCACCTCAACTTTTTGACCCACAAGAAGCTTTCCTTTCTTCAACATAATGAGAGAACCTACTCACTCTTGCAGCATGAGAGAGAGATAAAACCCTCTATCTGAGGAAACCTCGGCACAAATAAATCCTGAGGAGAAGAAAGAGAAAGGAGGGAGAAATTTTGTGTTATAAGGAAAAAACTGGACATCACAGCCCTAGCAAATGAGGGTTTTTTTCCATCTCTAATCTCGCTGGTTTTAGAGAGAGAAAGAGAGAGGGAGAAGAGAGAGAGAGGTGGTGATTTGAGTGCCGGCACGAGAGAGGGAAGGCGAAGAGTATAAAGTTGGAAAGATGGGTACACGCTTCCCATGCGACGGCTAAACGGACATCCCATGCAGAAAGCTGTTTTTTGAGAATGGTACCTCCTCAACGAGCATGTTCTTTCCAAAAACAAAAAGGATCACCGATTTTGGCAAAATATTTTGTACACTCGCGGGAGTATACTGCCCTCTTGCATCCTCTTTAAATGATAGACTAATCTTGAGGAAATAATTTTCTAAAAGTTATGTCTGCCTAAAATAATAATACCTCAAGATTGAATGGGGACCGTCCAATTCTTGGAATGCTAAATCTAAATGATGGAGATCTCAAAATGTATAAAAATAATAATAATAATAATAATAATTAAGTGGTTCCCAAAATTTGATGTCAAAAAAAAAATAAAAATCTCCTGAATAAGTCTTTTGCACTTATCTATTTTACTCTCATTTCTGCCTATAAAATAAAGAATCAAAAAGGTCTCACTTGTTTTTGTTGTTTTTCTTAAATAGGCAATGATGTCTTGAACGTACTAATTTTCAATCCAAATGGGACTCTACAGGACCGAACCAGTTCTGGGATGTACGAGTCCTGACCCACCTCCCCCCAAAATCCCCTTCTTATATTTTTTCCCTTTTTAAACTTGTCTTATATTTTTTTTTAAGTCTCCTTCAATCCCCACCTTATAAACCTTTAAATTTATTTTTATTTATTTTCATATTTTTTAGATCACCGATTCAGATCGATCCAAATCACTAGTCTAGTGATCCGACATGTATTTATGGGTGAATGATCTTCCCCACCTATTCATATTTTAAAACATTGGTAAGTAAGATAAACATCATGCTTATCGTGGTAAAAAACAACAATTATTTTTCGTTGTTGGATGAAAAATGAGGTATGGGGTGTATTATCGATTGAATTCAAAGGCAAACAAAAGAAAATTATAACACAAATTGCAATCATGCTTTACATCAAATGGCTCATAATCATTGTAACCTTCTTGTACGATTTATAAATTATCTTATAATAACATTAAGAAAAATTTTGTGATAAAAAAAATAATTGGTTCTTCCAAAAATTTGTCATTCTCAACTAGATCGCTTGAGTGAAACTATCACTTAAGGAAAAGAGAAATTTGGGTGTTGTCAAAAACAAAAAAGAAAAAAAGGAGAGAGAGAACTCCGGGCAACCACTTCTCGACCTATTTATAATGGAAGACCTATACATTTTTTTTAAATTTCCGTACAAAAAGATTTATTATCTTTTCTAAAGTTGAGTTGTGTACCTTCTAGATTTTGACGGTTTTTCATGGTACAAAGGTTATTTCTCTCTCTATAAAAATTATGCAAGAGGGAATGAATATTTTGAGTAGGGCTAGGAATAGGTAGGGTCAGGTTTATGTCATGCCCAACCAAATAATATATAAAGCAGGCCCATACCAATCTACCTAGACCCAAATCTGATTGCCTCGGGGCTTTCAAGCACAAGGCACCCCGGACCTGACCTATATCAAACTCATGAATCCAAGTCATATTAGGTCGACCCGATTGTCATCCATCATGGTATTGAGAGCTAAGAGGATTTATTTTTTAAATTTAATTTTTTTAATTTTATATACATATATATTAGAGTTAACAACCCCTAAAATAATATAAGTTAAAGTTAGAATCTATTGTGAGTGTTTTATTTACCATCAATGTCCTTGCATAGCTACTTTATAAACTAAGTTGAAGGGAAATAAAGTTTTTTGACACAAAGTGAAAGAATGGATATATTTCTCTCTCTCATTCTTCTCTCTCTCATTCACCTATTTTCTCATCCTTTCATACGCTTGCTCTCTCTCTCCACGCCTCATGTCTCGAACTCTCTCTCATATGCTCCATCTCTCCCTCATCAGCCCTAAATATTTTTATCAACTTAGCAACGCCCTTTCTCTGTCTCTCATCCGGCCATCTCTATCGATCATAATCCACTTGACCAGCTACTAAACAACTATTGGTTATGTCTTCTTATTTAGAGATAAAGAATGTTAGGAGATGAGGAGGACACAAGGTATCAATTATAACTTAGGAGGAAAGAGAGATGTGCATCAAAAAATTAAAGGAAAAATGAAGAACACAGATCAATAGATCGATTGGGTGAAGATCACAAATCAATACTCAATTGGGTCATTGACAGCTCGGAGAAACAGAAAGATCAGCAACATTCAAGCAGGCATACCAAAGAGAGACAAGGTGTGCCAAGTGAGATAGAGAGAACCAACAGAAAAATTCAAATCGGGGTTTTTTGTATGAGAGAGATAAAGGGAAAAAGAGAGGGTGTGCTATGAGAGATAGAGAGAACCAAAAGAAAATTTCAAATGGGGGTCTTCCGTGTATGAGATAAAGAGAGTAAGATGACGAGAGGGATTTCTGGCTTAGCAGAAATCGAAGAGTAGAGAATGGCATCTAAATAATGAGAAGATAGGTTGATGAGAGAGAGAGAGGTAGAAAGAGATAGAAGGGCAGATGAGAGACACATGTAATATCATGAATTAGTTTCATTTTTCATCATTCGTACGAAAAGACAAAACTATCCTTTTAGTTTAGCTTTGGCTTTGGTTGTGCAAGTATATTGATGGTAAAAAAAACATTTACAAGGGATTCTAACTTTAACTTATGTTATTTTAGGGATTAACTCTAAAAAATCCCTATATATATATATATATATATATATATATATATATATATATATATATATATATATATATATATATATATATATATATATATATATATATATATATATATATATATATATATATATATATATATATATATATGTGTGTGTGTGTGCGTGTGTGTGTGTGTCTTTTATGACTCGTTGGATCAACTCAGACTTAGGCAAGTAACTTGGCCTTGCCCACTTGCACCCAACTCACCCTACACCAAAAACTACAGAAAAAAGTATAAAAAATTTAAAACAAAAAAATTGGAAAACACCAATATATGACTTTAAATTCTATTTTTTATGGTTTTTAACATGTTTATCTTAAAAATTATCTAAAATATTCATGGTACAAATAAATTTTTTCAATAATTCATATTTGTTTCATCTTGTTTAGCTGACCTAAAATAGTCGGGATAAGCTCGGATTATGATGATAAAAATGATTTTTATTTTATAATGATTTTTATTACTCCTTTCATCATCGTCTATTAAAAGTTATAATCTTCAGCCACCTTCTCGTACTCCTTCGTTGCCAACTCTCTCTAACCTAGAAAGAGAGTCTATTTTTCTTTTTTAAAATCCATATAGAATGATTTTTTGTGTGAGAGAGAGAGAGAGAAGAGCGTGAGATGGAGAAGATTGTGAGAGAGAAGAGAGAGAATAACATGGGGGCATTATTAGGAAAATTAAAGGTTTCTATACTTCCTCTACAACATAGAAGATCTATGCTTCCCCTATCATCCAGCTGTCCAATTTTGATCCAGTGAGCCACTCGCCGTTTGATATTAGATCCGATGCCTCAGAATATTTTATATTTATGTTTATTTAATACAAATTATATGAATATGAAATTTTGTATATGCCATCTTCTCAATGGGGCGCACCTATAAAAAAATATTAAAAATAAACTTTCGATAAAATATAATGATGAAAATACCCCTTGAAACTTTTAGGGGTATTTTTGGTATGTTATTTTATTGGGAATATTTGTTTTATATTTTTTTTAAAAGTGCGAGTTTATTAGAGGATTGGACGCTCAAAATTTGGTGTCAAAATATTTTATATAATAAAATTTAAAATAAAATAGTGTAGAGCTATGACATTATGATTGGGGCAATCTTATCCCTTAATTCAGAATGGAAGGTTAGATAAATGTAAACATATAAGTTTTATGTTGTATGGGAAACATAAAAAGACTTTCACATGACACTCCCTTTCTTAATAAAACTCTCTTATTTTAACTCATATATTTTAATAACCCCCCACAATTTTCTCTCTCTTCTCTTTTCCTCCCTTATATTAATTTCTAGCATCTCTCTATTTTTTATAATAAACATCTCCCTTCTCTCTCCCCACAGTTTCTCTCTGTCCACTCTCCTCCCCCATATTAATATTCCCCCCTCTATCTCTCTTCCCTAGGTCTCTCTTCTCTCTCCTTCCCATAACTCACATACCTCTATCTTTCTCTCTCCACTATTCACTCTCACACAAGAGTCCTTCAAATATTGATCACTAAAATAATCATATAAAATAAATATTTGTAATATAAACTTGTAAAATCAACATATATGAAAAAATATTTGCATGAAGAAAATAATTATCAATGTTAACATTTAATGTCCACATTTATACTAACTTTAACCATTTGCATGTTAACTAATGCAAACATTGATAAAATAACCTCTGTCTCTCTTGTGAAACATTGAAAATAAGCATACTTTATCTCCTCTTTTCATGGGAATTTACACACCTCTTATTTTTACTCTCTCTCTCTCAAGTAGTTATAATGCCCCATTAATTTCCCTCAACTTATCTACTTTTGGAACAACTTCTCTCTCTCTCAAGATTTTTACATGTAAATCATTTATTTATTTTTCTTCTTTCAACAATCACACACACACTCTCTCTCTCTACATAGTTATTAAGTCACATTTTTCTCCTTCGCCTCTTGTATTTACTCTCTATTTCTTTTTCCATTTTCCTCCTAAATTTATATACAAATTACTTTTCTTATCGTTACTAGTCTCTAAATCCTTTTATTTAGGTCTTTTTATTTCATTGAATATCTCTTTATATCTTTTACCCCATCCCCAACTCTCTCTCAACGTGGTTTTTTCTCAATCTTCTTTCTCTCTCTCAACATACTATTCTCTTACATCCTACTCTCTCTCACTCTCATTGTGGTTTATGCAAGTTCACAACAAACAAATACCGAATCTAACCATTCCCTTGGCTTTGAGGCTCTCTAAAATTCTAATTGGTAAGTATTTTTAGTTGATTTCCTATATATTCATGTGATTATTGTCATGTCTATATTCTTTTGGGTAAGAAGCAATACTCATACAAGGCATATGTCCATATGTAGCAAGTGGTTAGCCTTTTTCCTTTCAGTCATGAATTTCTATTATTCATGATTTATTTAGTAGTATTTGAATGAATTTAGCTTTTTCCTTTGTTATTATTTTATAATACTGGAATGGTTGCTTTTTGTTATGTATGCGATATTTTAGTGGTTAATTATGTAGTTCATTGAAATATAAAGTTATCGGCTAAGAACTATACTTATAGTTTTAATGGTAACACATTAATATTTTATTTTAATTTTTGTAAATTTTTAAATTAAAAAAGTGCGTTATATTAAATTAGCCATATATAACAAATTTTGTTCATTTCTTATAATTATTTCTAAATTTTTTAGATTAATTATATAGATTTATCTTGAAGTCCATATGAGTTTTTTTTTTCTTTCCAATTTCCATTTACATATTAAATTATTTATTTTTCATATTTCAATTATTATTATTTTCTTATTTAGTGAACGGTTTAATGTATGATAAAAATGTAGCTCTCTATCTCATCAAAATTTATTTCATCTATTTGAGATCATTAATGTTCTTTGTTTTCAAATTTTAAAGGATTTTTTTATATTTTATGTAAAAATAATTTAATTTTATATTAGTGCATGATATAATTGTAAATGCAAAAAATACTAAAAAATATAATAATTAACCATAAATATAAATTAGAGAGATAAAAACATAATTCAATTATTTTTGTAGAAATAGCTACCTCAAAATGCAAGTGACATAAAAAAAAAAAAAAGTAAAATTTTAGTATCGCTATAATTAGTGATTGCAAAAAAAGAAAAAGGAAAATAAAACTTTTTTGATTATCTTTATTCATTTTTTTTCTTTTCATTTCTTTTTTGTCTGCACTTTTTTTTAATTTTTTTTCCAAAATCCAAAATAAAATTGTCAAAAAAAAAAAAAAAAAAAAAAAAAATTCACTACCATAAAAAGAAGAGCAATAAATATTACCAACATTATGATTAGTGTTGGTTGCAACAGACACATGTTTATTAGGGTGAACCGGGAAAAAATAAAAAATTATATATAAAGTTAAATGACCAAAATGCCCCTATAACTTTCAGGAGAATTCTTGTAATTTTTTGTCACTAGAAATATTTTTAAATATTTTTATCATGTGCGGCTCTATCAAATCTATGCATGCTCCAAATTTTGTTTCAAAATTATTAATAGAATAAAAATAAAAAATAAAATACTATGAACCATCTGATCAATATCTAATGCTTAAGTGCTAACTTGTGATATTGTGACTCAAGTCATCTTAGCGATCTACTCAGATCTAATGGATGAGACTGGGGGTCATATATATCATATATGTGGGTGGGTCACACAGAGAGCCCTCCCTTGGTTCAGACCATAAATGAATATTATATATTAAATTGAAATAAAAGAAAAATAATCATATTTTCATATTCACTATATTCTTTCTCAATTATTTCTATTCTTACAAAGTAAGTCCATATTCTCTCTCTACAATTATGTGAAGAATCGAATGTCTTTTTAAAGAGCAAAGATCCAATGCAACGGTTGTATCATAGTATAATGCAACAACACTTCTAGAAAACCATGTTTGTGGTATTTGTATGACCCCAAATTTTGCACACACACTCTCTTCATCTTGATAATCAATCCCCCCCCCCCAAAAAAAAGTTCAATTTGAACCTTAGATATGATCAAAATGATTCCCCTCAAAAAACGAATCTAGACCATTCATTTTGTGAATTTCAAGATCTCAACCTTTATTAACTCAAAATCATTTTTTTCTTTTGTAACATTGTTCATCTAATGATAATAAAGCCATCCAAACAAATTAGAAATGGAAAAATCATTCTAAGGCCTAGATCTAAGCATCTCATCAATATGAACGACTTATGTTAATTGGTCTAAAAAAATACTTTATAGGTTGTGTTTTCAATTTTTTCTTTTTTTGTGATTATTCATTAGAATGAAAAGAGTATATTTCAAAATTTGGATCAAACAAATGGCTATAAGATGGTTTTTTAAGGCTGTTGCAGCATATTACTCTGCAACTGTTGAAATCATTGCTCCTTTTTAAAATATCGTTTCAAAATAAAACAATATTTATATAATTAATAAATAATTTCATGTAACACACATCCATAGCATGATAACATCTGTGATGTTGCACTATCTTGATGGCGATGATTCTCCTAACAATTTTCTTATACTCATAATAATTAGGGTGAGGTTTGTATAAGCTGTCAACCTTAAACAATGGTGCATCTTAAAATTTCGTTAAAAGATATACTTTTAGTGCCGAAACTCTTATGGCCTAAAAGTCTATTTTTTATTTCTATAATGAAATTAAAAGTTCAAAAAATAGTGCAGACCTAGCATATCTATGAACATTTGAAGATCTTAAAAATGGACGGTCCAGATAATGTGTTATAAGATATATTGTTCCTAAGACTTAAAATTCATTTTTTCTTTCATATCCATACATATCGAGGTCAAGATGATCAATTGGAAAATTTTCTAATGACTAAACAACATTTTTCAATAAGTTTATGAGGTGCACCTTACTTCTACAGTATAAGGGTGACACCTTATATAAACTTTTTCTTAATAACTAGAGAAAATTGCATAAAAATCCGTTATACTTTGCGTTATTAATGATATACCAAATAGTTTCCATTATTATATGTATGTCGGTTTTTTACCTTTTATAATGGAATTTTTTTAAAAAGACCACTTTACCCTTTTTCGGATGTTAAACATCCGAATTGATGAGATTTTGAATGTTCATCATCTGAAAATGGGCCTAAAATTAAACATTAAATTTCCTATTTTCGGATGCTGAATATCCGAAATTAAGGAATTTTTGGATGTTCAACATCCGAAAATACCTTGATAGTTTAGCGTTAAGTATAACATTTTCGGATGTTGAACATCCGAAAACAAAGAAGATGAAGGTTTATTTAACTATCAGGGTATTTTCGGATGTTGAACATTCGAAAATCTCTTATATTCGGATGTTCAACATCCGAAAATGTTATACTTAACGTTCAATAATTGGGATATTTTCGGATGTTGAACATCCAAAAAAAAAATAAAGTGGCATTTTTTTAAAAACCATGTTATGGTGTCAAGTGAAACCTGGACGTTTTATTTGAAAAGGACAGGGAGAGGCTGAACCGAAGAAGAAACGGACAGGGGAAAGGCACGTGGGAGAGGAAGGTCAATTTGAAAAGAAATGGGACACCACGAATCTCACTCACAGCCTGCCACGTCATATGTTTAAAAAAACCGCCCACCCATTAAAATCCCTACGTGGATACAGACGAGAGAAGCAACACACAACTCAAGGCTAGGAGAGACGCTTGGACAGAGAGAGAGAGAGGCTGGGGAGAGAGTGGAAACGGTCGATAGGCTGAGGGGGAGAGAGAAACGGTCGAACATTTAACGAAATGCAAGGAGCGGGAAGAGCTGCTTTGCCTGATTTTTGGACAACCGCTTTCTCGCTCTCTTAATCTAGCACCAAACAAAATATTCAGCTATTTTCCTCCTGTTTTCTATCCTCACCAGAAATTTTCTGTTATTTTTTTACTTAAGAGGGACCCATTATTATATTTGAGTTTTCAATTCATTGAAGATGCTCAGGATTTGCCTTCGCAAATTCTGAATCGGCTGCTTTTCTGGTCTCTGAAACTGTGATTTATGCTTTCAATTTCATTGAAGGTTCCGGTTTTGGAGTGAGACATCACAGGCAAAGGGAACCTTTGGATGCATATCTATGCCATCTTGCCTGAAGTTGTATAAATTAGTTAAAAAGTTATATATAACCGTATAATTTGTGGTCATCGCTTGCGTTTCTCAGCCTATATTGTCCTTGAGTAGTTGATTCCTGCCACAATTTTATTCTGAGACCTGAGTCAAACGTTGTTTGTTTGTGGCTGATCCGGTTCAAAACTTTAAATTGCTGGTTCGATCGGTTATTGTAAGGAAATTTCAAGTGAGAAAGCAGGCGGAGAAATTTGCATGTTAATCAGCTAAAAAAGGAAGAAAAAATTGAAGGCAGCAAAGATTGGGAGGTTGAGAAGACGAGAGGATGGAGAACAAACATGTACTGATGTCGGCTCTGGGTGTGGGGCTTGGTGTCGGTGTAGGGCTTGGGTTGGCCTCTGGACAAACTGTCCCCAAGTGGGCGACCCTGGCTTCTGCCGTTTAATCTCAACGCATCGAGAAAGAACTCCTCAGACAGGTTTTTGATGGAAAAGATAGCAGTGTCACTTTTAATAAGTTTCCCTATTATCTCAGGTATCCAAAACATTTATTCAATTTCTTCCCCCTTTTCTTGTTTCTTAGTTTTCTTTTCTCAGTTGAATATGATTTTGTGTTACTTTAGACGTGGAATAGATTATTTTGTCTCAAGATATTGGTGAAGAATGTGAACTCACGTCGCTTTCATTTCACCACCATTTTAATTTAGGGGGAGTTTGGTTCGCGTGTAATAGTTTGATAGGAAAATATTTACTGAAAAAATATCTACATATACAAACAATTTACTGGGAGAGAGCGCAACATGGACAAAAAAAGCGTCTAAAACAGTGTTTTAAAATGTGGGATGCGGCCCATTGCGTTGGGGGGACTGATGTGGTGATGTGGCTCTCTGCTGTCTAGATGTGGGTATATCATCGCGATACAGTCAATAAATATAAAAAATTCATTTCTTTTAAAAAAAACAGGTTAATGCATAAAAAAAAAATAGAGGTGATATATGTGATAGTAGGTATTTAGTTTATTTATTAACTTGGAGATTTTGTATCCGAGATTCTTTATCCACTATCCCTTATAGAAACTAGAAACTAGCTTCATAAAACATTCAACTAAACATATTCACAAATTTGGTGCCACAAACTTAAAGTTACAAAATACAAACTAAAAGTCTATGAAGATTAAAGAGTTCAAAAATCAAACTCAAGACAAATCTTAGCTCTTATATCCTCGATTTGGTGTCAAAACTTCACCTAAACATCAACAAATCAGCACCAAAAAGAAACAAATCAACAACCAAACATCAACCAATACGAAAATTTAAGAACTTCACAAAATAATTTTCTGCCACTTTATTTTTTCGATTGATTTAATTAAAAAAGAGCGATGGATGTGGCTGTTTTTAATTGTTTGGGGGATTTAATAACCCAAACCCTTTCCCCCTTTTATCGGGGCCCAAAAAGTAAAAAATACCCCTGCTTGAGGAGTTTTTTCATGGCCTTGACTGGCTGCATATGCGAATTATGCCGTATATGCGGGATGCAGCCGCATATGCGGGCGCATCTCTCCAAAGCTCATATGCGGCCTGTTGCGATGCGCTGCTCAGCGCATTACGCTTTATGCGGCCGCATATGCGGCGATGCAGAAGATTGCATGGATGCTTTGAAATATTGACATAATATAATCAATTAATCATATTTGACAAAATCTATAAGAAAAAAAAAGGGAAAATTATAGTTACAATCTCCTGCCTAATTGGCATCCGATTGGGCAATGTGCACATCTTTTGGATGATTTTTATGATACGTGATGCCCTGATTAATAGGGCCTTTGATATATCGGATTATAAACTTTAAAACTACCTCATGAACATTGGTTTAGAGCATGCATAAATTGGTATACCTGATTTACTGCAAATGCAATGTTAGGATGAGTAAGGATAAGATACTCAACTGTAATTGCCATGCTTATGTACTTTTCATGATCATCATTTAATTTTCGTTTTTCATCACTCAATCGTTTGTTGAGCACTATAGGTGTAGCCGATGGTTTGCAATTGAATATATTATAGTGCTTTAGTCAATCCAGTGCAGATTTTTTCTGACAATTGAATTTTATCCTGGGACTGATCCACTTCTATTCTAGAAAATATCTTAACGCTCCAAAATCATTCATTTGAAACTTATCATGGAAAAATCTCTTGATATTTGCAATAAGGTCTGGAGAATTTCTTGTGAGAGAATGATCACAATACTTGTAGCGCTCCCATGAATAAATAGGGAGTGAACCACAACTGTCCGCATAAAACCCTATGCCTTGATTGCATGATAAAAACTTTGTAATCAGGTACGAGAGCCTTGCTTTGGACCACATATATATGAATCTCTTCACTTTGCATCATAATTTGTGGGATATTTCATTGAAACCAAGTGGTTGCTCCCCATATACACTTCTTCCTTTAACTCTCCATGAAGAAGTGCATTCTTTACATCAAACTGGAATAAAAGCCAACCATGTGCCACGGCTAAGGATAATAGTAATCAGCCAGGACAATTTTAACAACTTGGCTAAAAGTTTCTTCATAATCCTATCTGTGCCATTGATTCAATCCTTTTGCCACTAGTCAAGCTTTATATTGCTCGATACTTCCATCCGACTTGTATTTTATTTTGTACACCAATTTGCCGCCTGCAACAATTTTCCTAGGTGGCCTCTTCACAGTTTCCCATGTATTATTTAGAAACATTACCTTCATTTCTTCTACCATTGCTTCAGCCCATTTATGAATCCTTTTTGCGATATAATAGTTGGTAGGCTCCTTTTGCTTAAGAGCTTCACCTGATAGTCATTTGTAAAGCTTCCATAACTTATTCGTCTATAGGGTGATGTACACTATTAGGCCCTCAAGACTTTTGGGCTTTGTATAATAGTCCTAGTATTAACTTCTTGTCTCTCAAATTCATCACCCCTGATACAAGTTTCACCCCTGATACGAGTTTGGTGCTCTTCTGTATATGTTTGTAACCAGCCTGCTCCCCTTTTGTTTCGCCTATGATAAACGATAACTCCTTGGGGGCAACATCAAGTTCTTTCTCAGGCGGAGGTTCCTCATCATAAAGATATTCTAAATCTCTGTTAGGGTGATGAGGAACATCCTTATCAACAATATTTGGCTAACCAGTATCATTGGGGGTACATCAAGGGTGAACAACTTCATTTTGCATCACCTATTGACTATCTTGAACTACGCCCTCGCTTGCTTTATTTTCATCTTGCTGAAAAATAATTTTAGGTGGATTCGACATCCTCATTTCATCTTGTGTCTAAGGCTGTAACGACTGCAACCTTTATAACGTTCTTCATATCTAACTAGAATGCCCGCTTCCACTTTAGGAGAAAGTTTGTTCATATGACTATTATCCATACGAATATAAGTGTGGCATCCAAAAGATCGAAGAAATGAATTATCTTTATGCTTACCATAGAACATAAGGAGTTTGGCCATTCAAAACAGGGAAAAGTTTATATAGAGCCGAGGCTCTAAACAATCAAATTTGAGCCTACCTCATAAATTTTCACTGAAAGAGGTCGATCATCTCGACATCAAGATGCATGGACATGAGAAAAAAATGGATTTCATGTTTTGAAAATAGCGTATTTTGTAGCACATCTTTGGACTGTCAATTTTCAAGATTTTCAAGTTTTCATAGGTCTGTCGATCTATACTATTTTTGAAGCTTTAAACTTTATAAATGAATATGAAACTATATTTTAAGGCTATTACAAAGATTTCCAATATTAAAAACCCATTTCTCGATAGTATTTGAAGGTAGGCTCTAATTTGATTGTTTAGAGCCTAGGCTCTATACAAACTGCACCCTTCAAAACAGGAGTGGGCAATCTATTTTGACATATACAGCCATGTGTAAGGCTTCAGTCTAGAGATATTTTGTTATTGTACTAATGAACATCAAGGAAAGGTGCCAATATGGTGGTGCTTTCGTTCTTAACCACCGTTTTGTTGTTGAGTATGTGGACGCGAAATCTGTTGCTCTATCCCATTATTCTTTAAAATAAGTAGTTCCTAATGCATGAGATGAGAACTCACATCCCCCATCACTATGAAAGAACGAGATTGGTCTATGAATTTTTTTTTAAACTGTACAAATTTTTCAAATATCTGAGATTTTTCCTTGAGGAAATAAATCCAAGTATACCATGAAAAATCACCTACAATGATCACATAATATTTGTTATGAGAAGAAGAAGCAACTGGTGCAAGTCCTCACTCATCAAAATGAATTAATTCAAAAGGTAAGGTCTTTCTTTTATTTAAATTGGAAAGAATTTGAGATATTACCCAATTGTCAAGCATGAAATAAAAACAGATTTTGACTCTTTAGACAATGATCCCTCTTTGCATAACCTACTGACTGACTAATGATCGCGCAATGCCCTAGATGGTGATGCCAAACATTGGCATGCCCACTTACTTGAAAGAGAAGACTGATAATGGGAACTTCTTTCATTCATCATTCAAGACACTTCGACGTCCTTGTTGTTGAGTCCCCTAAGCGAATGTCGTCCCAGATAATGGATCCTTCAAAAAAAAAAACGAAAGAAAGGATGTGAATACAAACTTTGATTTATTGAGTCAATTGTGAAACAAAAATGAGACTATACTTGATAAAAAACATTATTTAAAAGAATGGGACCTTGGAATAGTTTACAAGAGTCTTTCCAACATGTGTAATAGGGAGTGAGAACCTAAGGGTGAGAACGGGTTGGATCGGGGCCGGATCTGACCAGATCCGGATCCAAATAGTATACATCGGATCTCAAATTGGATCCTGAATATTTCGATCCAGATCCGAGTCCATAAATTTATATAAGATCCATATCTGGATTAATCCACTGTGTTCAAGATAGCAGTGAGTCCATTTTAGTCCATCTCTGAAGCCCTAGGGTTCAATTCTTTGCAGGGCTTCGTAAAAGTCTCATTGGCAAAAACACTTTCATCTTGCTCAGAAACCCTAGATATGAGTTCATTGTGGATTGCCTCCCTCTCTGTTCTTTGAGAGGTAAGATAGCCTTGAGTTTTGTTCTCCATTGCCTGCAGGGCCTCATGGACCTGAGTCAGGGCCTTTACAGAGCCCCACTGCTATGCTAGTGTTTGGATTAGGGTTTCTTCCATGGAGCTCGTCGCCATGGCACCTTTGTTTGAGGAATTTGGAGAAACCCGTTCTCTTTTTTGGGGAAATTGTTTTGGAGAAGAATTAAACAAAGAAGAATGGAAGAGAAAACGAAAAATATGTTCGGAGAAGAAGATATTTTTCTAAATAGTTTTGGAAATAGAGATAGAAAGAGAGGGGTTTGCATTTAACAGAGAGAGAATAGAATTTGTTGCTGTTAGGAAAAAGAAGTGAAGAGTGAGAAGAGAGAGACGGCTTGGAAACAAGAACTATGACCCAAAAATGACTACCTGCCGCAACAATGAAATGCCTCACCAGGGTTTTCTCATATTCATGAATTCAACTGCTACAATGAATCCAATGAATCCAATGGAAAATCAACTATTGTGCTTTGACATGCCACCCTGTTGTACTATAGATTTGGATTATGTGGATAGGAATTGAGTGCAGGAAGAGTTCCACACACTTGATTAAGTGAAAGTGGAAGGAGTCCATTTGCTCTTCCACGAAGCATATTGTCAAGAGCATGTCCTCGTCTACATCGTCTAGCATTAAATGATATAAGGCTTCTAACTGTGACTAGCACCATTAGAATTTTGACTCTAGATGCGTCTAGGTGTAGATTGGCTCTGAAAAGGGCACTCATGTAGTAGTTACAATGGATGCAACTTTTAAAATGTGGGAAATGGTGGTTTAGTGGTTATTGAGGTGATGAACATTTTGTATCCATCCCTTAGGCCAACTAGGACGTAGTATACTTTCTTTATCATTGCCAAATAGTTGGATCATGGATAATATTCCATTATCATCTTCTGTTCTTGCTTGCGTTATGGAAGTGCAAGTTTCAAGTGTCATGTGCCTTTGACTCCGGTGAGAACGATTCATAGATCCTTCCATAATAGTGCATATGTGGGTATTCCATAATAGTGGCAAACTGTTCCTCATATGCGGGGTTTGTTATCAAGACTTTCTTTGGTTTTTCCAGTTCCTCATATGCAGGGTTTGTTATCAAGACTGACTTTGTTTTCCCAGTCTCATCAATCTCACGTTTTGATAAGAAGTTCAGAAGGGGGTTTTGAAGAATCATTTAAAAGTCCCTTGAGGTTTTTATTACAAGGAATGGATTGCTGATGGGTTTCCATGTAATGAAATTGGATGTAGTCAACTTTGTTGTGGTAATAGGAAAAGTTTTGGAGGTAGACATTATGTTCAGGAAGACATTATGTTGGCCTAGAAGTTGAGAAGAAAGAGAAAAGGTTGTTGGAATTTTAGGAAAGGTTGTTGGAAGTGAGCACGTGGTACTCTAGGGGAAGAAATTGAGCTTGTGATGCCTTAGTGAGTGGATATAGATAATTAAGATCTCAAAGAGAGGAATTTTGAGATTTTGTCAATAGCCAAGAAGAAAGAGGTGCTGGATAGCTAGGTATGTGATGCCTCAAGGAGAGAAAGTGGGGGAATGAGGCTCTGAAGAAAGAGAACTGGACATGTTATGCCCTATAAGGATGATTTTTTTTTTCTTTTCCTTCCTCTCATTTTTTCTCTCCTTTTGTTTTCCTTCCCCCATTTTTCTTTCTTCCATTTTTTTTAAGAGGTTTGTGAAGGGAAGTAGGACGAAGAAATAGGAAGTAGAGGGATTAAGATTTAGGAAGAGGAAGGAGATAAAATCTAGAATTACATGGAGGCAAAGAGGTACCTAGATTTATGTGAAGGGAAGAGGAAGAAGAAAGTGCATGAAGAAGTAGTAGTAGTAGGAAATTGAAGGAGATAAATTCTGAAGAAGATCTAGGAAGAGGAAGGAGATAAAATCTAGAATTATGTGAAGGGAAAGGGGAAGAGAGTGATGTAGAGTAATTAATTGTGTTGAGAGAAAAATTAAGGCTTTAAGACAAGTAGGAGATATAGAACCTTCTGTTAGAGTTCGTGTGGGAAAGAATAATTGCTGTTTGCTGAAAGAAGATTGAAAAAGACATTGGTAAAGATCCTTAAAAGGGCCTTGAAGATCTATGATTCTTGAATCCACTTTGATACCATGATAAAAAAACATGAAGAGAGAGAGAGAGAATAAGGGAAAGAAGTGCATGAGTCGCCCTCGTCTAATTTAGGGAGTGCTTGTCTCTCTGAGTATAGACAATTGTTGGGATTAGCCCAATGGAGTACTCACGTTACTAAGTTAGAGCCTTGAGATCTCACATATACCTGTTGTACGTCATTTTTGACGTACTCATGTCCCTCACACGAATAAGGAGAGAGTCAGTGACAACTCGATCCTGTTAGTACTCGAAACACTGACAGACCAAAGTTGTATTGCGAAATAAGCCTCAAACTAGACAACCTAGGAAGAGTACTATAGTACCAAGGAAAGACCTTACAACTGTAGCCTTGTGCTAGTGGCTTCAGAATAGTACCATACCACCGCCGTCGCATTCAGAACGTCAAAAAACCCTGAGGACCAATTTTGGACTCAATCGGATCACCCAAAAAGGATCTACGCCCAAACTGCCTCAAAATAGGTAGGTTTTACACTATCGCGTTACGACTTCATTGAACAAGTCCCCAAGCATGGAGACTGCGACGTCACATCTCGAGAGGGACTTCAAGGACCCATAGAACCTTCGTTTGGAATCAGAAAAAGCTCAAATTTGGACATGTTCTAGATCACGGCAACCCCGTCATTTTGACCTAAGGCATGCACCGTGGCGCGACCTAGAGTCAAACTTCTTTTAGAAAGAAGGTGAGCACAAAACAGAAAAATCAAGGTTTTAAGAAGAAGACATCTCGAACCTCGTGAAGCACTCGAGATCCGCTTATCCGATCATTACGAAAGCGAGTTCAATGCAACCACCTTGCGAAGAGCTGCAAAATGGTATAACTGCTGTACTAAATCCAAGGTCGGATAAGCACAAATCCCAAGGTTACAGAAGAAGCAGGACCGCTTGGTTGCTGGAATCCTTTTTTCGGTGACCTCTCAAATTTTGGACTCAATCGGACCACCCAAAAGGGATCTACACCCAAACTGCCTCAAAACGAGTAGTTTTTACACTCGCGTTACAGCTTCACTGAACCAGTCCCCAAGCATGGAGACAACGATGTCACATCTCGAAAGGGACTTCAAGGACCCACAGTACCTTCATTTGAAATTAGAAAAAGCTCAAATTTGGACATGTTCTAGATCTAGGCAACCCTATTATTTTGACCTAGGGCATGCACTGTGACGCGATTCAGAGTCAAACTTCGCACAAAACTAGAAAAATCAGGGTTTTAAGAAGAAGAAATCTCAAACCTCGTGAAGCACTCGAAAACGAGTTTAATACAACCACCTCGTGAAGAACTGCAAACTGGTATAACTGCTGTACTTAATCCGAGGTCGGATAAGCATAAATCCCAAGGTTACAGAAGAAGCAGGACTGCTGGGTTGTCGGAATCCCTTTTTCGGTGACCTCCCAAATTAGGAAATGCTGCAGATATAGATCAAAACCTACCAAACTTGGTGTAAAATGACTGTGACCGTCTCCTCTTTCATCTGTAAACAAAATAAAGACTCAGAGCATCACAAGTCGAATAGCATTGGCGACCAAGGTTCACGAATCTGGTCTGGCTTCCACCCCGTGGGAAGAGTCTACCTCAGCACGATTAAAGGGCATCAAAATGCTTAGAATCGAACAAGCATTGAAAATATAATGGCAAATCTTCTGAACCATTGCTATAAGTTTTCGGAAAACCTTTCAAGATCTGGCAATGGCGGAAGGCCCCTTAGAGAGAGATGGTTTCGTCATTCGCATAAAAAGTTTTAGGGGTATTTTGGTCATTGTACCTAATTTTGGGATTTATTTTAAATTCTTTTAATGTTAATTAAGCTTAGTTTTTGAGCATTCACCCCTGTTCGGTGAGTTCTTTATATAAATAAGCTTAAGTCACTTGTAAAAAGGCGGATTATTCATCACTGGAATAGGCGCATCATGCTTGTTTTCACTCGTCTTTTGCTTATAAACCCTCAATCCCGTCTAGAGGAGCGAGAAAACTTTTAGAAAGAGAAAATACCCCTGAGTACGCGGTCCCATTCTCTCTCTTTCCTAAATCAAGCTACACCCCGAGCCGTCTTTCTCTTCTCCTCTAATCGCTACATGCCCTCATGCAGCAGCCTCGTCCATGACGGACACGCTGTCACGAGCGAACCCAAGAGTTCTAACCCTCGAGCCACCGCTCTAACTTCCTCTCGTACAATCGAATTGAGCAGAGAGACGCATACGCTCTCTCCCTCAGTCACTCGGGAGGAGTCAGCCTGAGCTGGTAGCCAAGAGGGATCCAACTCTTCGGTTACCTCAACTACCCTACCGCCCGACGCTCGTGTGAAGAGGGAGAGCTTCACTGCCCTTCCTCCGCATTCTATCCTTTTTGCCAGTCAGCATCCTTGAGGGAATTGTCACGGAGAGGGATGATCGAACCCCCATGGTAATCGCAAGCGAGAGAGAGAGAGAAGAGATCTTGTGAAAGCCTGAAGAGAGTCCTTGTTCAAACCGCGCTGGCGGACAGCTGGAGGGCTTTGTTATTGTTCTAAGAGGTCGAACCACCTAGGTGTGTCCCCCGAACCCCAAGCAGCGAGGCAAGCGTCGAACGTATCCCCGCCGTAAAATCTCTCTCGTTGTTGGTTCCTATCCGTGCTTAGGAGAGCTCGTGTACGCGCACCCACGAACGTGAGATGTGCGCGGACCCTCTGTGGTTGTTTGAGATAGGATTTTTTCCCCCGCATGCGAGGACCAAAGCGAAAATCAGGCCTCAACCAATACCTTTAGCCCGATTTAATTATGAAGGAAAATGATGTAAAAATATGAAAACATGCTTCAAATATTTATTGAAATTTTTTCAGATTTTTTCAGATTTTTTAACACAAAATACGTGTCTTTCAAAATTGTTTGATTTTAATGCCAAATAAGAACGTCCATGTAGCATGTGGCACCGTCATTCTAGTTAGGGCGTGGACCACCTTTTTGACACTTAGTTATTTAGATTGATTTCAAACCTTATGTTATATCCATATAACTTAAAAGACACATTTTAATCAAATGGGTATTTCTCACATGTGACCTCCTTGGCTTGTGTGAAGCCAAGGGAATTTGTGAGATAAAAATTATTGTTAAAATTAGTATCCACATAAGTTACAATGGATGTGAACCTTACATATGGATGCACCTCATTGGTGTGACCCATGTGAAGGTGTAAGAGTGCATGTGAAGGGTTTGGGTTGAGATGATCTCATTGGTAGTGTCATAACCCACTGTTTTTACCTTTCCCATGCCATAATCCTTTTTACCGTTTTGCCCCTTGCCCTTGAACATTCTTAGCACTCTTGAATTAAAAAAATATTGAAGGCATTTTTGTAAACACACTTGGACATGTTTGGAATAAAAGTATGGGGCTAAGGACAAGAAAGTAAATGTGGCTTTGACTTAGGGTTTTAGTGGGTGATAATGGTGGCAAATCTCATCCCTTCATCTTCGTGGTGGATGGGGATGAGTGGCTAGGGATAATTGGCCTCTCATGTGCCATTGATGATGTGCATCAAGGGTTGAGATCTAATCTCACTCAAATACTTCATATAAATACAATGTTTTGGTCCAAGTTAACCCAATTCTTGAAAAGCGAATTTTACAAGCAAAAGGAACCTCGAGAGAGAGAGAGAGAGAGAGCAAGAACTTCCATGAGCTCCATGTACCAGCCATTATAGAACTTGTTCCATTGATCACATTTGGAGTTTTAAGGTGATCCTTCACTATATGATATCAAGTTCATATTAAGCAATCAAGGTAACTTTCCATTAAGTTTTTCCTCTATTGTTTTTCATCCTCTTTCACTTGAAAGCTTGCTGTAAAGTCTTTGTGAAAGCCTTATATAGGGAAGTCATCTATTTGACTATGAGCTTCATGCCTTGACGATCCTTTGATTAAGCATACTTGTTTTTCTCTACCCAAATTTTTCTGGTGAATTTATTATACTCGAATTTCAAATTCCAGAGATCTATTACCTCTTTGAATCATTTAGATTCCACACTTTTGCATGCAATCCCGTTTTGGTGGTCCGGTAGACAATACTACATAGTGTTGCTCTATCTTGCCCAATTTTGATTGGATCTTCCTAGTTCTTTTTGCAAACTGTTGTGGGTTGATTTTGTTACTGATTATGGACCATAAGAAGTGTTTTAAGCTTCCCTAATCGGATAGATCCCATTGAGTCATATAAACCACTCGTGCACTTATCTTTGGGATAAAATTAAGTTCTTAAAAGCCGTGATCGTGGGCCGGCACAAGGGGTTCAAACCATTGGCTTCACGGGTATTTTTTTGGCACTCTAATACCTTTGTTTTATTGTTATCATTCTCTATTATTACTGTTGGGGCAATTTGGTTCCTGTAATTTGACTATATGAATGTATACTTCCATTGTATGTAACTAAATGTTCCCATTTTGAGCTGGTGTGAGTGGCATGTAATTTGCTCCATAAGGGGACTGTTTTCAGTGGTATGTAAAGTCTAAGATGTTTTTATCATTGTGTTAAAGGATTGTTATTGTGTATTTTTTTTGTATAAGTAAGAGTTTTGTGTTAGGGTACCATGTTGTAGTGTTGTTTTCGGTTCAATTAAAGTGTTCCTAGACTTTGTACCACATCACTGTAGACCTCACCAAAAACCCTAATTGATCGCACAAACACGTCCCTTTTGTTGTGCTGATCACAAATATATGATTTTGTTTTAAGATTGATACCAGATATGTTGAGAAATTGAAAGAATTCTAAGAATAGATAAGAGTATCCAACCTAGCTTTGATATCATATTATAATTGAAGAATATTATATTTAGAAACAAAAAGATAAATCGTAGGGCTATCTCACGATCATCATCATCATCATTTTAGCCTTTTCTCAATTACTTGGGTTCTGCTTCATGAATTCTGGTTTTCCATTCTGCTCTATTAAAGGCCATATCCTCAGTGGGGCCATAAGTTCCCATATCTTTTCAGACTACTTCCAACCACGTCCTTTTGGACCTACCCCTTGCCATTTTCAGTCATTCCAGTTGAACTAACTCGCACCTCCTAACAGGTGCTGTACTTGGTCGGCACCACACATGGCTAGACTACCGAAGTCTACTCTTTCTCATTTTATCGCCTATTGGTGCTACAGCTAAATTCTCTCGAATAGATTCATTTCGAATTCTATCTCTTCTTGTCTTGCCATTCATCTATCTCAACATCTTCATCTCCGCTACACTCATTTTATGCATATATTGTTTTTTGTTCGCCCAAAATTCCACCCCATACAGCAAAGCGGTCTCATTGATGTCTTATAGAACTTGCCCTTCAGCCTCATTGGTATGCGGTGATCGCATAAAATTCTAGTTGCACATCTCCACTTCGCCCATCCTGCTCTAATTCTTTATGCGACATCTTCCTTGATCATTTCATTTTCTTGGATTATCGACCTAAGATATCGAAAGTGCGTTCGTTCTTGTACTTCCTGGTTGTCAAATTTGCTACTTCCTCATCTCTACTCCTATTATTATTAAACTCACACTCCATATACTCTATCTTAGTCCGACTAATTTTAAAACCTTTGGATTCTAGAGCATCCCGCCAAAGTTCTAATTTTGTGTTGATGTCGTTTCGAGCTTCATCAATCAAAACTATGTCATCTGCGAACAACATGCACCATGATACCTCATCTTGTAGGTGCTTAGTTAAGTCGTCCATAACTAAGACAAAGAGGTACGGGTTCAATGCTGACCCTTGATGTAGACCTATTGTCACTGAAAACTCCCTCGTCTCTCTACTAGTTGTTCGTACACTAGTTAGCGCTCCATCGTACATATCTCTCACCAAGTCGATGTAGTGTTTCGAGATGCCTTTTTTTTCAACGACCGCCAAATCAAATTGATCAGAACTATAGAGTAGAGACGCCTTTTTTGCAACACCGGCCAAATCATATTGTTTAGAGACACCTTTTTTTCCATCGTACATATCTCTCACATTGATTAGAATTATGGATTATGTGCATATGGTACCCAAATGTATATGACAAACTACTCTTAAACCAGTCGACAAACTACATAGACTAAATACAAAACTAGTATATCGAGAAGCAGTTATGAAATGAATCTAGTATACCTCATATCGAGAAGCATTTATGAAATTTATCAATTGTTTAATGGTTAAGGATCTGTGATCTACCACGTCTGCATATTGTGGCTGTATACTTGTTTTTTGTCATGTGTCGCTCCTTTTTTATCCTTTGCCTCTTAGTTGTTTTTGATTTTGGTTAATTTACAGTGAGCAGACGAGTGATTTTGACGAGTGCTGCCTATGTTCATCTGAAGCAAGCTGATCTATCCAAGCATATCAGAAATCTCTCTCCTGCCAGTCGAGCCATTTTGCTCTCAGGACCAGCAGGTATGCTGTTTCAGTTTAAGATGTTCACAGTGCAACTATTTGGAAAAAGGTTTGTGTTTGGGCTTGTTATTCCAATTAATTGGACCTGGCTACATTTCCTTGTTTCTTTCAGAACTTTATCAGCAAATGCTTGCCAAGGCTTTGGCCCACTACTTTGAGTCGAAACTGCTGCTACTTGATGTTACTGACTTTTCCTTAAAGGTAAGAGAAATACAACAAATTTGGTTACCTGTATTCTTGTTTTTGATTGAAGGTAAAGCATTGTTCTTTTACAGATGCAGAGCAAGTATGGCAGTGGATCAGTATCTGTGAGTTTTATCTTCCGAAGTATAGTATATGCTACTTTGATTTTTCTGGACTCCAATGGATGTAGTTTTACATTTATGCATTTTAGGTGCTATTTAAGAACTGTCATTCTGTTTGTGGTGAACTATGAGTGGTTTCTTGGTAAAGTATGCGTGAAGCATCCGTGAGTTTTATATCATTTGTGCATTCTAGATACTATTTCGGAACTGTCATTCTTTTTGTGGTGAGCTATGAATGGTTTGTTGGTAAAGTATGCATGGTTTTAACTTCAATGTTATTCACATGGCACTTCAACAGCGCATTAGTTGTTACTCTTTCATACTGGTTTTTTTTCCTTTTTGATTTCTTTGTTACTTGCATTTTTCAAACTGTATTGCTGTTTGTCATATTGCTGAAGTCCTTCAATTATGTTGTCTCATTACTCTGTTTTGCAGTCTTTTAAACGCTCTATTTCTGAGACAACTTTGGAACGAATGTCAAGCTTGCTTGGATCTTTCTCAATTCTTCCCCAACGTGAGGAACCCAAAGGTATTCTACTTAATCGAGTTATACAACGCGGACATTTTCTGATATTCTTCTCAAGGAGCTTCTGTGTGCACTGCTAGTACTCTTGGAACTCCCAAGTGTTCTGTTGTTTGGGAATTGGTATTCTTGGGTTCCATGTGGAAACTGAACTGTAGCAATGTATTTCTTTGGATTCATCATTTATGTAGCATTGCTGTCAATTAAATTACTTTTTGACAACCATCGCTTCACTATCATTGTCCATGAAATAGGGTTTTATCTCTACTTTCCTTATAGGATATTGTTTCATAGTGGTGAGACTAGGGTACACTTGCAGCTGCAGGCACATTACGAAGAATAAGCAGTGGTTCGGAGATGCAGTTGAGGTACCCTGAAACTCTTTTCATAGATCTGTAGTGGGTCGATAATGCATCTCTGTCTCATGCTGTAACTCCCGTTGATGTTCTAATTATATATCAGTTATTCTGATTACATATCAGTTTTTGCTTGCACTTAGCAGGGCATTAGAAGCTGTTAATACTGCCCCAAAAATTCGCAGAAATTCTTCAGCTGCTGCTAATATCAGTAGCCTTGCTTACCAACGCTTTCCTGCTAATCCGGGTTGGAAAATGTTTCACTATAATCTTAGATTGACTGAACTTGTTCTTTGAATGCTTTAAACATTTATTTTTAAGCTTTGATTAATTGCAAGAACTTGAATGTTCATTGGAATGCCTGCAAATTTGAGTACTCCTAATGATGACTGTATACATCTCTTAGACTTTCCTTTCTGACGATTAACTTCAATTGTTGAAAGGAAAATCATTCGAGAGGCTTGTTAGACAAGGATGTTAGAAGGAATGGGGAGTGTCACAGAACCTCATGCCCATCATAGTCAGCAATTTGTTTGTTACTACTGATCTGAGATGGTGTAGGAGGGATCCTGCCAATGCAGTCGCATTAGCAAAAAAAGTGGATGGTGGATAAAGTTAGTTTAGAAGGGAAAAAAATGGAATTTATAAAATCTACATTCTTACGTAGCATGTAAAGCAATCTAGGAGCTTTAGAAACATGAAGTTGTCTTCATATCCCTCTCTCTCTCTTTCACTCATGCATGCGCGTGCGTGCCATCTCCTTTTTCGATGTATCTATAATTGTGAACATTGGAAAATCGTGACTGTACAGGTTTTATAGAAAGACTCTGGATAAAGGAACAGAAACTAGAGAACATGAAAACCAAAACAAATCCACAAAAAAATCACATATATTAGGTCCGGGGACAATCTCCGGGCAAACCTGTTACAATTGGCATCCAGCTTGTATAAAACAAACGGAAAACTTTTGATCGCCTTACGCAGAAAAATTGGATAATCTGTCAAGGAAATAGTCTTACCAAGTGTAAATCGATGCTTTTAGCATTTGCCTCATGATGATAGGAAGAATACATGCCTCCTATGCCTTGCATATACCCCGCTTTGCAGGTGGGATGATAGTGACCTCACTGTAACTACCTTCTCTTCCGCTCAATCTTCTGAACAGGAGTATTAGTCCCTACTTTTTCCTCTCGCATGTCTTATTCTCTCGAAGTTTCCTCAAAATTTGGCAGAAATCTCGCTCAACGTGAGAGTTTTTAAATCTCCTCTCTGATTTGCAGGTTGCTTTTGTTCATGGAAGAAACCTTAGGCTTAAGATTTTAAGGTTTTCAAAGTCACGGCCCCTCAATTTCCCAAGGCGTTTGTTTCCCAAGGCGTTTGGTGTATATAGACCTTAGGTGGGGGTAATTGATTTTTCTCGAATTAGGTGATGTGGAGGACATGATTTGGTGCAAAATGACCTGAGTTGCCCCTTTAGATCGTGAGTTGCCTGCACATTCAATTCCAACCAAGATTGGAAGCTTGAGGCAGAGAATAGGCTATTGTATATCCTGTCTTACTTCAATTTTGGGGCTTATTGAGCCCAATCATGTAATTGGTGATAAATTCCGTTGGCTTCCGTTTGGTCCAAGTTCCACCCAAAAACACCTCATATTTCGTGAGAATCAAATCGATCAAGTGATGCTGCTTTCTGTGCAGTGGTTTGCAGTAGTCCTCTTAATGACTGGATTTGCGGCCCAAATTCCTATAGGCTTCATTTTGGTTTTGCAGAAAATTGAGTAAGGAATATCTTCCCTCAAATTTCATCTCAATAGACTCAGGAATGAGTGAGATATCGCAAAAAGAAGCCTCATTGATCATGCAGTCTGATGCGTACATAAGGCTCGAAACAACATTTTCTTCATTTCTTGCTCTCAAATCCAGGAATGATTGCCCAAACAAGTAGATAATCATGTAAGGAGTTGAATGAGGATCATTTTTGTGTCAAATTTCTAAAGAGCCAAGAATGAAGAATATATACCCTAAATAAGGTCAGGTCTTTATGCAGTCCATTTGTGGATAGCAATCCTGCATGTATACTGGCAGTTGGCCTTGTTTGGACCATTAATGTTGTCTAGCGACTGTAGGTGTGGTCCAGCAGACTGTTCATGTGGCTTTTCAGTCCTTCAGCTTTGGCTTTTCGAAAGTGGGTCAAATTATGTCCAAATGACTTGAAATTTCGATAGCAAGCTTATAATGATTTTGATTAAAAACCTACAGCTTTTCATAAGGATTCGAGATCATTCTTGTTCGATTGATGGCTAGGGTTATTGCTCAGTGGACCAAATGATGACAAAATGACTAGAAATTTCGAGGGTTGGCTTGGAATCCTCTAGATTAAAGTCACACCAAGTTTTGCTGTGATCAGGGACCATATTCCATGTCCCCATTTTTGTGATGCTTGATCAATTGCCTGTTATATCTCCTGTCGTCTAAGGTTAACTTCAGAGCTGCAAAATTTGAGGTCTAAATGACATAGAACTTGGAGAGTAGTATTGAAATCATCGTCATCATTTGAGTCTCATCCCAACTATTTGGGGTCGGTTGGAGGGTAGTCTTGAAATACTTCAAATAAAGGTCCACCGAGTTCTATTAATATCCAAGGCTGTTTTTTATGGTCCCCTTTTTATTCAAAGCCCCAACCAAGGCATTGCTCATTCCCCTTGACATTCTGACAACTGTTTAGAAGATCAGCTTCTGCTACGAGACGTGGCAGACATAGCATGTATGTTACTGAGTTGTGATATTGATCCCGATGGTTGAATGTCGGGTTCCTTGGAAATATGCTTTCTCTTTAGAGCTCCGTGCTAGGGTTGTATATGAATAGGATTGACCCTTAGGGCTTAATGTCAGCTTTGCGGGAGTAATATGCTTTGTCCTCTGGCCTTGATGCCAGGTTGAGGACGGATAGGTGGCCACACATGCTATGTCATTTCATATCTGGGCTGACTCATCTTTTGCTTTGATTTCTTGTGATGCAAAAGACACCTAAATGAGGTGGTCTATTGAATTCCTCATAATAAGAGTTGTCATATGTCAAACCGTGGATTCCATATGCCCTCTTTCTCATCATCATCGTCATCAAAGCCTTTTCCATATGCTCTCTTTCTATGTAGAGCTAAAACTTTTCCATATCTATTACCATTATACTTTCTTTTCCATGGTTTTCTTTCTTGTCCTTGTGATCTGATCATTTTTGCTGCATAATCTTCACATGTGGTGTCATAGCCGTGGTTCAGATTTTCAAGAGAGCTAATGACATGCATGTGTGGGTCTAAGCTACTTCTCTTTTGACAAATGTCTTGTAGTTGATTGGAATGCTAGAAATAGTTGGCTTCTATTGAGTCTTAAGCATGGAACTCCTGTATATGTATGGGGCAATAAGCTGCATTTACAAATCAAATGATCAAGGTTATTTCATTCATATACATGGAGGTTGATACATCCCATAAAATGAGTGTAGCGGAGATGAGGATGTTGAGATGGATGAGTGGCAAGACAAGAAGGAATAGAATCTAAAATGAATCCATTTGGAAAAGTTTAGGTGTGACACCAATAGGCGATAGGATGAGAGAGAGTAGACTTAGGTGTGTTGGCATGTGTGGTGTCGACTCAGTACAACACCTGCTAGGAGGTGCGAGTTAGTTCAAGTGGAAGGATTGAAAAGGGAAAGGGGTAGGCCCAAAAGGACGTGGTTAGAAGTAGTCCGAAAAGATATGAGGACTCATGGCCTCACTGAAGGTATGAGAGCAGAATGGCGGACCAAGTACCCCAATTAATTGGGAAAAGGCTATGATGATGATAACATGCATGTTGATACATGTCTCTATGTAGGCATGGGCGTATGCTGCATGTACATAGATTACTGGTTTTTGTGACTATGTTTGATGCTAGATGGCATCCTTTATATAATTTATTTGACTTCATGTGCTAAGCGTCTCAGCTGCACTCTATTTCTGTTGCATAATGTCTTTCAAGTCAGTAATGTGTTATCAATACTTACCCAGAAAAAAGTACGGTATTTATTAATTGTGTGTATTCTTTAACCTTTGCAGCCCCTCTGAAGCGCACCACCAGTTGGGCATTTGATGAGAAACTTCTCATTCAGTCACTTTACAAGGTGAGCTCTAGCATCCTTAAAAGTTCTGCTTTAGAATAGTTATGTTAAAGCAAGCAAATGCATGTAATGGTGTCACATAATTCATATGACTGAAATAATGAAGTTTATTGTTGAACTTGGCTTAGGAATTGTGTATCGAACTAGATTGGAGGCCTCAAGTTTTTGATCCATCGCTCACTGGTTCAAAGCCACTTGCTTCCTATGTAGTGCCTGCTCCTGTCCAAAACACCTAAATACTCACTAGCACCCAGGATACGTGGCACTGGCCCCATCCATATTGTGGCGACCTACTACCCTGACCTACTACCCGGACCACCTAGCCTTGAACTCATTCCTTACCACATGAATATTTGAGTTGGTGGGAGTTTTAAGTGTTGATGTTGTCACTATCATGTTCTGTTATTGTTAGAATTCATATCAACCATAGTCCTTAATAACTGTGGGGGGCTTCATTTACAGGTTATAGTTTATGTTTCAAGAAGCACTCCCATTGTTCTCTATATCAGGGACGTCGAGAGGCTTCTGTTTCGATCACAAAGGATCTACACCTTGTTCCAGAAAATGTTAAAGAAGCTTTCAGGACCGGTATTGATTCTTGGCTCAAGGATGCTGGATTCGGAGACTGATTACAATGAAGTGGATGAGGAGCTTTCTTTGCTATTTCCTTACAACATTGAGATTAAGCCACCAGAAGATGAGACACATCTGGTTAGCTGGAAAACCCAACTGGAAGAAGACATGAAAATGATCCAGGTTCAGGATAACAGAAACCACATCACGGAGGTACTAGCAGCGAATGATATTGACTGTGATGATTTAGGTTCTATCTGTCTCGCAGATACTATAAGTCTTAGTAGATACATTGAGGAAATTGTTGTATCGGCTGTTTCTTATCACCTGATGAATAATAAAGATCCAGAATACAGAAATGGGAGGCTAGTTATTTCATCAAAGAGGTCTGTTTGTGTGTATTGTTGCCTATACCTTATGTCGATCTCACTTAATTTTCCTGCTTTTCTCATATTATGTTTTCTTTGGAATAGTTTGTCCTGTGGATTGAGTATTTTCCAGGAGGCGAAGCTTGATGGCAAAGACACGTTGAAGCTTGAAGCAAATCCTGATGCTTCAAAGGTGTGTTAATATCACTAGGATTTGTTTAGATTAGTAATATTGGTTTATGAACACCTTGGGTCTTTATTTCCTTTTTCAGGAGCGTCAAGAGGAAGTTACCACTGCAGGTGTGAAGCCAGAGAAGTAAAGTGAGGCTTCAGAATCTAAGAACAAACCTGAGACAGGGAAATCTATTCCAGTTGAGAAGAAGGAAGGTGGGAGTATGCCGACCCCATCAAAAGCCCCAGTACGTTCCATGACCTTTATCTTTGTGTCTGTGAGTTTAGGTAGATAACTGATTGTCTCTACATTATCTGGGGATTGGCTTTTTTGTGTCTTTCATGCACCTTTCATGAAAAATTCTCCATCAGATAAGATGAGAGTAATGCTTTTACTTTGAGGCTTTTATCTACTTCCCCTGGGTAATATATCAAAAGGAAAGATTGATTTGAATATATAGCATTCCCCTGAATTTGAAAATCTTTGCGTTTGGATTTCACAGTAGGTGACTGATTTAAGTAAAGCAATTCACCAGAAGCTTTTAACTTTCTTTTTTTGGTTTTATTCCATTTATCTGTTGTTCCCATTTAATTTTATGCATTCTTCTTACCCGAGATAGTAAATTTTTCAGGTAGTCTGTGACTCATGTCATGGCTTTCAGAATGTCCTGAAAAATCAAGTTGTTTGGTGGCATTTGGTTTGTTTCAAGCTGTTAATTTAGAGTTAAGGATTTCATCCTATTTGAATCAGTTTTAAAAAGGTATGCGAGTTTTAACTTGAGTTCACAAACTCAAGTCATTTGTAGGGGTGGCCGGCTTAAATAGAACATTCCAACTTATTTTTTAGCTTTATTTGTTTTTGTTCATAAAGATTGGAAAATTCGTTGACTTTTTCATCTACTTCTGACCCTACTTGCCAACTTAAGGTGTCCTCGCGTGTGGTTGTGTCATTGAAATTCTTTCATGCATTTTTTTCCTTGATGAGTGTGTGAAAAATTGTAGTTACTACTTATTTTAGAATTAGATATTGTTCGATATGTTGCTAAATTCTTAACAAATTGAGAATATTATTCATTAATCAATGCTATTAGAACTAGACGTGGTTTTTAAAAAAATTTTTCATCGAAAAAGGAAGCAGAAAAAAAATTTAGAAATTGAAGAAACTAAACTAGAAACTATAAAATTTATGGGAGTAGAAAAAAAGAAGAAGGAATAAAGTACTTTTAACATGGTAGAGAGAGTAGATTAATCCCCCCAGTCATGCAACATAGTTTTAGACCTCTTGTTATCTGTAATGAAATGGTCCATTGACAAAGGCTTGCATGAAAGTTAAACTTAGAATTTCCCAAGCCTATCCAATAGATGGTGGGCAGATTGGCTTGAGATTCCTGAGGAAAAGGGTGCCAAATGTGGAACTAAGATGGAAAAAACAGAATTAATTGTTTCAACATCAACAAGGTGAACTGCAACCCTTGTGTTTTGGCTAGTTTTTGACCTTTTTCTCCGTATCTTGTACTGGATTGGTTTTTGCTCTTATTTCTCTAAAACCCATTCATATTGGAATTTGATAAGAGTTGGGGTTAACGATCCGTTGACAAAAGGTTTTGACTTCAGGAGCCTGGGAAGCCAAAGCAATTGTTGGGCTCTTTCTTGACGATATTGTGCTTAAAATGGATCTGGAGATTCTATACATTCAGCTTTACTATCGCAAGTATTTAAAGAAAGCTTTTTAATTAGCTCTTTACGTTATTCACTTCTTTTCTGTTCATTCTTTTGAACTAGCTTAAAATCCCTTGAGTGCCAGATTCATTTCTAAATTGGATTCATATGGATAATGTCTGATGATGTGTGGTTTTCCTTACAGGAGATTGCTCCAGATACTGAGTTTGAGAAACGTATAAGGCCTGAAGTCATACCTGCAAGCGAAATCGGAGTATCATTTGCTGACATAGGAGCCTTGGGCGAAATCAAAGAGTCCCTGCAAGAGTTGGTCATGCTTCCCCTTCGAAGGCCGGACCTCTTTAAAGGTGGGCTCTTAAAGCCCTGTAGAGGCATACTATTGTTTGGGCCACCTGGGACTGGTAAAACTATGCTCGCCAAAGCCATTGCCAATGAAGCTGGAGCCAGCTTCATCAATGTCTCCATGTCCACAATTACTTCGAAATGGTTTGGTGAAGATGAGAAAAATGTTAGGGCCTTGTTCACACTGGCTGGAAAGGTCTCTCTAACAATCATATTCGTAGATGAGGTTGACAGTATGCTTGGCCAGCGGTCACGAGCTGGAGAGCATGAGGCCATGAGGAAGATTAAGAATGAGTTCATGACACATTGGGATGGGCTCTTGACAAAGCCTGGTGAACGGATTCTTGTTTTGGCTGCTACTAATAGGCCGTTTGACCTTGATGAAGCTATTATCAGAAGATTTGAACGCAGGTATATGAGTGGAAGTACAAGTTGAACTACTTCCATTAGCTGCACCATTAACAGCATGTTAGTACCAAATTAGAAACAGCATAGGATAAGTAAACATGAACTTTGATGCATCCATTCACTAGCATACACTAGGCTAATGCACATTCTATGCAAGAACCTTATATGGTTAGTTTTATCCCTGTGGTGTCAATAACATTATCCATTGTTGCAAGTTCAATCATTGGAGGTCATTGTCAGTATATGATGTCATTTATGATGCTTCTAGGACTGGACTAGCTAATGAGATGTGATTTACAAATAATGTGGAAACAAAATAAAGAAAATTAAACGAAAAAGGAAAATAAGAGGAATAACTTTAGAGGATTTTATTGTATGGTCGAGATTGTCTTTGCATCTGGTAATCTATGAAAAGGAGGGGTTTCTGGACATTGAAGAAAACCTAGCGTGTATACCCATGATTGAAACCAAATATTAGAGGAGTTGTTGAATATTAATATAGATTTTTATTGTTAAATGAAACTAAATATTGTTACTTGAACGAATTCAAATTCCCATTTTGAATCAGGCAAAAGAGAACCACCTGACCAGTACTTAAATTGCCATATTCACTTGACCATCTCTCTAGGTATGCCATTACATTGGTATAGGAGATGTTCATACCAGGAGATGTTAGTCATCATAAATTGTGCTAGACATATACAGGAAAAGAAAAACTTTAAACACTTTGCATGTATACTGGCCCTTAAAATTTCGATGACATTCTTTTAGGTTAATATGCTCTTATTTATTCTACCTAATATTGCTGATTTGTTTTACTGGTGTGTAGAATGCATATAATTATGTAGATGCATTCTGTGCTCACTACAGCCTATCTTGTAACTGATTTGGGAAATTATAACTGTGATATACAGAATTATGGTTGGCCTGCCTTCTGCAGAGAACAGAGAACTAATCTTGAGAACTCTTTTGTCGAGAGAGAAGGTTGAAGAAGGACTAGACTACAAAGAGCTAGCCTCCATGACTGAAGGATACAGTGGAAGCGATTTAAAGGTATGTTCATTTTCCTTATATTTATTAATTTTATCATGAGTTACTCGTAGTAAAAATCTCTGGTCAATTGGTGCATAATAGAATCTGTGTACAATCGCGTCCTATCGTCCTGTTAGAGAACTGCTACAAAGAGAGAGGGAAAAGGAAAAGGACAAGGTATTTTTTTTTTCTTTGATCTCTCCCACGTTGCACTTGTGTTTTTATCTTGGAATTTATCGTAAAAGTTTTGTGAATATGTTGGAGAAGAAGAACAAAATCAAGGAAGGAGAAAAGAGCCCGCTGAAGTATTCAAAGATTGTGGAAGGGCACAGGAATGGGGAACCAGAAATTACACTTCGCCCATTAAACATGGAGGACATGAGGCAGGCCAAGAACCAGGTGCGTAGAACTTAAAATAAAACCCTATTTGACTGGTGCCTATGCATTTCTACTTGTACTTGTTAACTTGCAGGCACATGCATGCATAGATGGACGAACGCATGCCTTCTGGGGAAAAATTTCTTCAGGAACCTGGACTAAATTTCTTGAGAGTGGTGGTGATCCAAGAAACTAGGGCGTGGTCCAAAGAATTCCATGTAGTGAATGTGGGATTTAGGCTTGAAACAAGTTTTCGACTGCCTTTATTATTTCCTTTTGCAATAAATTTCGGCATTGGATCCCATGATATCGTCTTCAAATGAAATGAGAGATTGACATTTCCACACAAAGGATATGGGGTCAAGTTTGATGATATGGAGAAGGATAGAGGAAGGGGAAGAAGATCCAACCATGATGGAACTCGATAAGGTAATTCGAGGATTTTTCCTGGTGACAAGAAGGAATTAGGGTTAATTAAAGAAGAGATCTGTTGTAGGATTTGAATAAGAAAGAAGGTTGAGGAGATATAGGGAATGAAAGGAGAGAGAGTCATCACCTTTCAAACTCAAGGCTGAAATATCATCCCCATTTGCAGAAACAGAGGGTAGGCTCTTTCTCTGCAAGGAGGTTTCAATATTGAATCTCAAGGCCGAAACACATGGTTCCCATATACGGAGACAAAGGGTAGTCATTTTCTCTACAAGAAGGGTAACATGGTGGAAGGACTTGCAAATGAGAGATTTTGTGCTAAAAAGGTATTTTTAGGTTTCTGATTTCTGAAATTTGAGGAAGAAAAATATTATTTTCCCCTTTTTAGAGAAAGGAAAGAGATTAAATAGCGAGTAGGGATTTTTTTATAGAGAAAGAAAAGAGATTGAATAGAACAAGTAATGTTTGAGAAGAGAGAGGGAAAAGTCAATTAAGAGAGAACAGACGTTAAGTGTGCTATGAGAGATGAAACTGGGGTTTGTAAAATGGGAGATTTGATTTGAGATCTGAAAATCTGACTTGAATAAAAAAGGAGGACAAATAGGGAGGGAGGTTATGGTTTGAAGAAAAAGGGACAAGCCTAGGGTTAGAAAAGAAAAAATTAGGAGGCAAAATATTCCCTTGGGCTGGAAGAGAAGAAGAAGAATGTAGAGACTAGTGTTTGTGGAGAAAGAGTTTAGAAGAAGACTGCCAGGATTAGAGATGTGTTGATCTTGAGATGTGGATCCTCTTTCTCTAATACCATGTGAAACTTCATCAAGGAGAGAAGAAGTGAAGGAGGACAAGATGAAGAGTGGCATGGAAGGTAAGATGGCTTGGTCGTTCCACTGAATTGTTGTGGGAACCCATATTCATTCATATATGTGAGTGCTAGGGTTAAGAGCAATCTACTCTAATACCCTTATCGGCACCCTTATGTACATGAGAAATTACTATGAGAAAATAATACATAAATATTAGCATAAGAATAATGAATAATACATATAACAACAAAGCTTCTAATAGTGCTATATACTCAACGACAAGGCTTAGATTGTGATAAAACATTTAACCGGAAATCATAATACAAACCATTTTGAATAGTTCTCTCCTTCCCTAACTTATGGGTGGGACTTTAGCAGCTCGATGCTAAAAATTCGTTTCTGCATGGTGATATGAATGAAGAGGTTTATATGGATTAGCCACTTGGATACAACGCATGCGGCCTCAAACTCTTAAGTGTGCTGACTCACAAAGGTGATATATGGACAAGCAAGTGTCCTGAGCATGATTTGAGAGTTTCTAGCCCACTCTGGTGGATTACTCATTGTTCACCTATATTGGCCCACATGGAATTACGATCTTATTGTTTTATGTCGATGATATCCTTATCACCAGAAGTTTACTATAGGAAGTTTATGTGACCATATCCATACCATTAAGAACCTCTTGAATGCAAAGTTTAGATGACAATTTTGGTTCTTTGAAGTATTTTCTCGGTATTGAAGTGGACAAAACTGCTAATACACTCATTCTCTTCCAGATAATTACGCCTTAGACCATAGTTATTAGGGTCTTTTAAGGAGGGTTTGCTCCCACTCCCGGATCTTGTTCCAGCGTTTTGCAACGCGCAATCTCAATTCCGGGCGATTCCTTGATACTAAGGATCACAATCAGGTAAAGCAGAGATCTTAATCCTATGTTAACCGGACATATAATTTTGGACCTATAATTTAATGCAACCTAGATATCTTGAGCAATAGAGAGATCCATGACTCTTTAAGTACATTTGGAGATATCGGACCAAAGAACTAATCATATTTTGTTCTTGCGCCGTCCATGTTTTTCATGTTCCAGATTAAGTTGAGGTGCTTCTTTGGTTTGGTGAATTGTCAATTTTTTAGTTTTGTGATACAATGTGACGGCAACGCCTACACCCATCAAGAAATCCACCCATATATTCTTTGCGCATAATTCATAGAAATCAATTTTTTCCTTATAAGATTAGTTTAAGCAGTCCAATTTAATGGCTAGAAGAGCAGCCACATTTGAGGATGCCATTAGAGATAAAGATTCTAGATTTTTGTAAGCAATGATGATATGATTGCTTTATGTATGTAAAGAAAGAAGAGATATTTAAAAAAAGATATGAAATGGGCTGACAGGTTTCAAGTCTTCAAATAGGCAGGGAAGATTGCCACACCTTTTTCGAGCCCATCTAATGTTTTCTTTATTGTGCTGAAATATCTTGCATCAAGATTGTATCAACACTAGCGAATCTTCATTTGGAGCTTTGACTTTTGGAGATGCTTTTCTAAGAAAAATTTGTGGCCTTCACGTCTTACTTTTTAGAGAGTGCAGATCTTGTTAAGAGTCTTGCTTGAAGTGTTATAGCGAGGATACATTAATTTTATTGCTAGAGGGTTGAAGAGTTTGGCTGCTGCTTTTTATGGTTTTGCTTTGCCTGTGCTCTGGTACCATGACAAGGTTGGGAAAGAATGCGAAAACATTTGTGTATTTTCATTTCATTACATTGAGGATAAGTAAAGGAGCTCTGTTATGGGTAATGTACAATATTACCCTTGAAAAAATAATGTAACTCCTAACAATAGTGTGTATAGAACAAATGTTAAAAGTATGTTCCCATTCTTCTGGTTGAAATTATTTGAATGATATTTGTCATTTGCCTTACATAATTATGATTAAATAGATAATAGTCTTATACTTAGCCCGGGTAAAGGAGGAGGGTTGTGTTAGATAGGACAGCCATCATAAAACTTTACCAAATCTTGTCATGAATCCTGAACCTATAAGCAGAATGGCGGAATGGGATTTATGTAGCCAAACTCAAATAGTTGGGATAAGGTTTACATGATGATGATCTTAGACTTGCGAAAAGGAATAGAGAAATATTGGGATGCTAGTCTGAGACTGCTTAGGCAAGATTTCCTTTGATATTTTGTAATATATCTGGAAAATTCAGATGATAGACATTTCAAATATTTGTCACATTTAGATGGAAATTAACGTGTGATACACAAACGCAAAATATTCTTGAGCATTGCGAATAAATGATTTCATGGAACTTGATTTTTGTGCTATCGAATCAGCTATGAATGTGATAAAACAGAATTTGAAAACTATCTATATGGAGTGACTGATGAACATATGAAAGTTTGACCCATCAGGCGGTTGCAGCAAGCCGAGGAAAATCATATAACTTGATTGCTTTTTTTATCAATAGCAAGGAATTGCAATATAGGATCCTGAAGACGTAACTATGTCATGAAATATGAATTAGGAAAAACTGTTATTTGGAAAATTTTAAACTCTGAGACTTTCATCCAACCAAACTTTTATTACTGGAAAACTAAGAAAAATACCCAAAAATGGGGTCAATAGGTCATTAGGCAGATCAATGAATTATCTCTTCATTGATGCAAATGACTAGGAACTTATTTAGAACTAGTCAAGATATTAATGACAAACATACCTAGTCTCGATGAGATACTGCATCTAATTTGTGTTCTGCAAGGTTGATTCATGGAAAATGACAATGCTTGCTGCTGGAAATAGCTGAGCCGGAATGGGTTGTCATACTCAAATCCATGCAAAATGGTCCTAATTTACTGCATGAAGCAACCTTGAACAGCTCCTTGATGCATTTTCCCCCGAGTCCCTGCTGGACTTGTAGGAACAATGTAGTTTGTTTGAAAAGGATGCCCTGAAAAATTGATATTTCTCAGTACTTGGGTTAATTACATAATTATGTAGGAGTACTAGTAACGAAAGGAAGAGTACATGCCTTTGTGTCAAGGACATAAACCATTGAGATAGCATCAGCATGTGACGATATGATACGAGCTGCAATGTCAAAACATGGCATTGGGTGATATTCCCAGTGCTGTTATCAACTTTTAGTGAAGTAAGCTTTGCTTTATTTACTTTTTGTCCATATTTGGTTGCATTTAGAATCACTTTGTTTCTGCTGATTAGTTTTTTGGATTTTATAATTTGAATGCATTTTGCCGAGTCCCTGTTGGACTTGTAGGAACAATGTAGTTTGTTTGAAAAGGATACCATGAAAAATTGATATTTATCAGTAATTACATAATTATGTAGGAGTACTAGTAACGAAAGGAAGAGTACATGCCTTGTGTCAAGGGCATAAACCATTGAGATAGCATGAGCATGTGACGATATGATATGAGCTGCAATGTCAAAACATGGCATTGGGTGATATTCCCAGTGCTGTTATCAACTTTTAGTGAAGTAAGCATTGTTTTATTTACTTTTTGTCCATATTTGGTTGCATTTAGAATCACTTTGTTTCTGCTGATTAGTTTTTTGGTTTTTATAATTTGAAGGCTCTCTAAGGTTTTTTAAGTCTTGTTTACTTTGGATTTTGGAACAGTTCCTATGGATTGCCAAAACTTTTTCAAGAATATAAAATGCATTTTTTTTACATTATTAGAAAAATAGAAACAAGGAGTGAACAAAAACATGGAAACTTGTGAAAATCATTGACTTGTTCAAACATATCAACATATGATTTGCTCAATTGTATCATGTTTTCAGCATTAAATTTCTGTCAGTTATTGGGACCATCAGGGATAGCAGTCAACTTACGCTTGTCTGTCCCAATGCTGAGTTGAGACTGATTTTAAGTTTTTCATTAGGTTATGGATGATGCCCTGTGCTTTCTTCTACTAACTCAGTCATCAAGAAACGGAACCATGTTGTTTACTCAGTGATCCTAATCATATTTGCAAGTTTGATCTATTTATACCATTCAAACATGCGGAATGCATGTTGCAGTGAGCTTTGCAGCTGAGGGATCGGTAATGACTGAGCTACAACAATGGAATGAATTGTATGGTGAGGGAGGCTCAAGGAAGAAGCAGCAGTTGTCCTACTTCCTTTAATGAGGAGTGAATTCCAAATCAAAGTGAGGAAATGGACAACTCCATTCGGGTAATGGCCAATCCTCCTCTCTTCTCTTTTCTTGGCTTGGAAAATAATGGAGACGACTTTGCAGGATTCAGTGCTTTTGAAAGACCCCTCTAAACCTTGATTATATGAAGACTAAGCAAAACAAGAAGTCCAGCTTCCAGATTTATTGGCACGTTGGAGTGTAATTTTAAATTTCACCTTATCATCAGTTTATCAGTTTCTTTCGAACCAGTTTCTTCGGTGTTTCCACGTGTGTGGCTTCCTCTATGATAGCTTAGGTGGTTGTATTGGAGAGGAGAATTATGTTATATGGCTGCTACTTGCGAAATGTAACAATAATACTTTTGTATGGTGTTTGAGAAAATAGATGCGGATTACTATTTCTGTGACTAAGCTAGGTTTACTAGTAATTCATTTGGTTTGTTTATTGTACAATAATAATGTCTCTCTCTCTCTTTAAGACACACTCATGCATCTTTATTTTGAGCATTTGATTTTTACTTATTGCGTGCAGGATGTTATTTACGTGTGCATTTAAACATCATTATTTTATGCCCGCGTCCTCCGGGCTTCATGCACTTGATACACTACTTCCACCCATGTGCTTTTATGCTTTGGTTGGGAATCTTGGGAACAGTTGCGCAATGCCTGCTGATGTAGCGCATGATTAAAAACAAGCTCAAGACAAGAAGCAAAGGTTATGCAAAGTCCTCAGAAATGCCTATTTATAGCCCTTTAGGCCGCCTTGACCAAAAATCTCGGAAATCCTGGAAGGAAGATGAGGGGTCCATAAGCAGATACATATTCCTTGTAGTAAGAGATGTGCCCTTGAGTTTTTGATGGACACATCAGAAGCAAAAGTTATGCACGGACTAGAAAACTATGTGGAATGACCTCTCATAATCCATATTTTGCCAAATGTTACTACCATGTCATGTTTTTTGGTGTTTTTGTATTCCAGTTTGCCACCGGTTTGAGATTGCAAATTAAACTGCTTTTCTCCTCTTTGTGAGTTCTAGGGTTGTGCAACAAAGCCCAAAAATCAAACCGCCCATTTCTGAGACGGTTTGATGTCAGGACCGTGGAATTACCTCAATAAACAGCCCCTTTCTTAGAAAAAATTTGTGGTTTGATATCGACAATATCGAACAGCTCAATAAGCCTTTTTTAAATGCATTTTGATTTTTTCAAAATCACATCACCCAGGGAAATTACCGATTTAAAAACCCAGTCCGTTACTCTCTCCTCTCATGCACTTCTGTGATGTCATATCTCCACAGGGTTGCACCTTATTCGCATTTTGTTTTTTCGCTGGACATTGGACCTTATTGTCAAGTGCTAACTTGCTTTTATCTAACATTAGTTGTTTTTGTCATTCTCTCCGGGTACTTGTTCTCTCCGGGTACTTGTCAATCTGTGCAATTTTTAATTATTTGTAATTTTTATCCCATAGTGGTAGTGCATTGTTAAACTTTGTGTTTTTTTTTACCTGAAGTGCTCTTTCTATACTTATATTTCCCCTTGTCTGATTACATGTCTGATCTAAATGGATGGTTGAGATGGACATAATCACAATGTCATGTCTATATACTATTTTATTTTTAAATTTTTTTTACAAAATATTTTGGTACCAAATTGTGGGCACCCACTCTTCTCAAACTTGCACTTGCAAAAAATATTAAAAGAATATTTTTAATGAAATAAAATAATCAAAATATCTTTAAAATTTTTAGGGGTATTTTGATTTATTTTATTTTATCAAATGTTTTTTTAGGTGCGTTTCATTGAATGATGGCACGTATCAAATTTCATATTCAAAAGATTTATAAAAAGAATATTAAATACCTAAAAAGCTTTCCCTCAAGCAGCAAATTTGTAAATTTCCAAAGTAATGAGTAGCTTCTTTTTCTCCCCCTACCATTCTTTTAAGCAAAATAGATCAACCAACCATAAGGTTTCACGAGATCTTAACTGGGAATTCTAAAATATGATCAGGATATACGTTGTCAACTTTCAATCTCTCCAATTTCGAGTAAAGTTTTGTGTTTGGCCTCTAATTTTGAATGATCTATAACATGGTTAAATTTTGACCACTAATTTTGAATAACTATTTGCAAAAACATTTGCGAAAGTTTTTGCAACCTTAGTTAATCAGTCCTCGGGCTTGAGGAGTAACAGTCATGCCGCATGGGTAACAACTATAACAATGCAAGGTGTATACTTCGCCAAATATTCGATTGAAGACTCGAGGTGCTTCAGTATGACATAATTTGCCTCTTCACGACTATACACTGGCTGTGTATGGTACCCTCTTAATGGCAGGCCCAATCGTAGCTCATTATATGTATTGCAAAGCCCTTCAAGTCACGATTGAAACGATTAATCAACATCGCAAAGTCGATGAGGCACATGTTTCTAATGTAGGTCGGGGTAAGCTGGGATATTCAATTTTTAATAAACATTTGCCAGATTCTTTGATCACTCAGTTTGCTAGTTTTCACTTAGTTTGCTAGTTTCATGAATGATTTGAACAGAGTTTATATATCTCAGAACAATGAAGATGTGGTGGTCTGGGAGCTCACAAATGATGGGGTTTTTTTGGTTAAATCTATATATCAGTTACTCTTTGATGATAGGTTAAGATGGGAACAACTTAACTTGAAACATATTTAGAGATGGCGCATTCCTCACAAAGTGCAATTCTTCCTTTGGACTTTATCTTAGGATAAAGTGTTGACTGTGGACAATTTGAGAAGAAGGGGCAAACTTATTGTCAATGTTTGTAGATTGTGCAAAGAAGATGAGGAGATGGGGAATCATCTTTTCTTTCATTGTCTATTCACTTATGGGATTTGGATGTGGGCACTACAAGTTGTGGGTTGTTCTCTACCTTTTCTTTGAGACATATACGTATTATCGATCAGCTTGCTATTCCTTCTTTGCCAAAAAAGGGATTAATTCTATGGTAGATGTTCAAGACAACGGTTCTCTGGGAGGTATAGTTGAAAAGAAATAGGCCCCCCTTTGAAGGTGTAAGTGCAGATCTTATTCGAATTAAGGACAAAATTATGCATAGTGTTTGGTTTTGGTTCTCTAATTCTAAAGACGGTTTTGGGGTATCGAAGATAAAAGTAATTCTTAATTTGAGTGATTTGATCCAACAAGTTGTGGAGAGGCCCCGACCAATTGGAAGATGGATACTCTTTGTTAATGGTGGTGTTAAACTAAACTTTGATGACAACCCTGTTAACGATCTAGGACCAGCTGGTTTTGGAGGAGTTGTGAGGGACTCAATGGGTGTAGAGATGTTCTTTTATTATGGACCATGTGGAATAACTATTGCAAATTATTATGAGTTCTTAGCAATATTGCTTAGTCTAAAGATTTTGAAGAATCGATGTGTTAATTTGGGTTGGATGGTAAAGGGTGATTTGTTAAACGTGATCAATCGGTGTTCCGTGAAAGGAAGGCCCCCATGGAGCTTAAGAAAGTGTTGTACGATAGTAGTGGATATTTGTCAAAATCATGTGGTTTCTTTCAACCATGTCTACATGGAGGCGAATGTCAGCGTAGATTCATTGGCTAAAGATGGAATTCAAGCCGTTCTTTTTGTTATTTCTCCCATGACCTTGTAATTATGTTACTTGCATTCGTGATTAATAAAACTTCGTACTCTTGTCAAAAAAGAAAAGAAACAGGGCTATGCAATTTTGTGTATTTCCTATCATAAAAGGAACCCAATTAAGTCATTAATATATCACATATTTCAGATATCGGTAAATAACTAGCATTAATATTACATGTATGGCTTGTCAATTTTTCATATTATAGCCGTCATCGCTTCATAGGATAGGGTTTCCGAAATTAACAACATGAAGAGGGCTTATATTTAGGTCGTGGAGAGAAGTTCATGGGTTTGGATCATTTCCAATTCGAAAAGACCAAAGAAAATCTGTATTCTCTCGTACTCTTATACTCTCATTGATATCATATAAGTATTACCCATAAAGAAAGAAATCGCTCATGCTTAGTTAACTTTCTCAACCCCATTCCATGTACATGTCTTAAGAGCACATTACTAGTTAAGCCTTTAGTTTAGGGGTCTGCACGCATAGCTTTTGTAGGCATATAAGCCACATCCACCTCACATTTCTCAATCTCTTCCCTTATATAATAAAATTAAGCTCTTGTATGTCTTGATTGGCTATGGAGCCTCGGTTCTTTTGTCACTGCTATGGCAGCTTGATTATCACACATGATCCTTATGATTCCATGTCTTAGTGGATTATAGTGAAGTTGAGTGAGAAACTTCTTTTTCCATATGGGTTCCTTTGATGCAGAACATTGAGCCATATACTCACCTTCTATAATAGATAAGCCACATCCACCTCACCTTTCTCAATCTCTTCCCTTAAATGATAAAATTAAGCTCTTGTATGTCTTGACCGGCTATGAAGCCTCGGTTCTTTTGTCAATGCTATGTCGGCTTGATTATCACACGTGATCCTTATGATTCCATGTCTTAGTCGATTATAGTGAAGTTGAGTGAGAAACTTCTTTATCCATATGGTTTCTTTTGATGCAGAACATCAAGCCATATACTCACCTTCTACAGTAGATAAGGCTATTAGGTTTTGCTTCTCAATACGCTAAGCTATGACACCACCTCTATCCATGAATATATATAAACAAAAGTTGATTTCAAATCATCCAGATCTCCTTAAAAGTCGGAGTCTGAGTAACCTGAGACTCTTAAATCATGCACATCCCCATAGGTTAATGCATAACAAATTGTTCCCTTTAAGTATCTCATGATTCTCTTAACTGCTTTCCCATGTTCTAATCAGGGATTACTTCGGAAGTGCGCCATCAAGCTTTAGGCAAAAGCTAGATAGGGTCTTCTATCCATATAACATGCATTATGGACCCACAACGATTTTTTTCCATTTGTTTCGTTTCATAATCATTTATTGGCCTCATGTTAACACTTAACTTCACTCTTTTCTCAATAGGTACATCTAGTGGTTTAAAAAGCGGATCGGTGACCTGGATTGTGCATCTCAAAAACCCATATGGATCGGCGAATCGATGATCCGAATCGGGAATCGGCTGAATAGGTCGGATTAAACCTTAAAAAAAATCCGAAAAAATTATTAAAATTCATTATAAATGTTTTTTTTTAGGAATTCAATAAGAAATGAGGGTACTCCATTAAGAATTTTCATTTCTTTGCATGAATATGCGAATATTGATATGGTCGTTCCCTGCATGAACTACCATTTACCATTTAATTTACATCACACAAAAGGATAAACATAGAATTGTCATGGATTAAGTATATCATCATACATGGACTGCAACAAAGCATATAATTTGTAACATAGATCTAAAAATAAAATGACAGACGACGTCGTTCTTCATCTTGGTCACGCTGGTGCCATTGATTGAAATCGCGTGACAATTCAATGACTCGTTCTAAAAACGAATCATCCAAATTAGTGAGCACTTGACTATACCCAAATCCTTGAGTGTTAGTGTTTTGTTGTGGTCCTAATCCAAAATCCTCGGAGCTTGTCCATCCTTCATGCTCACCTACACTATCGTGCTCATCCCTACCCTCTTGTTGTTGGGACTCGATATAATAATTTGGTTGGGATTGGGTGGCCTCAGAATCATCATCTCTCTCATTTTCCCTTAGACCCCCTTCCCACTCTCCCTCATTAGGTGCAATATCACCGACATCTTCGACGATTTGTGGATATGTTGGCGGGCTGCTTCCTCTTTCATGCTGCTCATCACCTTCTTCAAATCTTCCTCACCGATAGCCTCAAGGAACACTTTCTTGTGCAACACTAGCTCCTCTTCTTCTACTACCGATTGTTATGCAGTGTCTATGATAAATATTGTGTCCAAGTCTATCGGCCCACAGTCTTCAAGCTTCCTTCTTATTTATCGCTCTTAGAGGTTTAAGTTGTCATGAACGTAGACTAGTTTATGAAGCTTCTCCGAAGCGAGTCGATTTCTCGTAGTAGTGTGCAACCATTGGAACGTACTCCAGTTTCGCTCACAGCCAGTAACAGAACATGTCTGGGAGAGCACCTTGATTGCTACCCTCTGTAGGTGAGGTGCATCACTACCATATATCTCCCATCATTCAGCTAGATTAAAATACAAAAAGCATTATAAGGGCAAGAACAATTCATAAGATTAAATTTATGAATGAACAAAATATTAGTTAGGGGATAACCTGGATCCATCTTAGTTCGAGAATTTCTGACAAGTCTAGTTCCGAAGGATCCTATAACATCCATATACATAGCAAGCTAAAACAAAATATTTCATCTTAGTGCATTATTCTTCACAAATATAACAAATCAATCAAGTTCTTACCGAAATATTAAATAATACCTCTTGTATTGCTGCTACCTGGTTTCAATGGCTTCTCTCCAACCTGGCAATAATGTATCTGACCCCTTCCATATCTTCTGGGGATGTTCATGTGTCAAATAGAAAATTTTTGGGTTGAATTAGTAACCTAGAAAATATATAGATAGAGAAATGTCATTTAAAATTTCATAAAAAAATAATTTAGAATGAAACATTCTAATGATATAAATATATATTTATCTACATAATGAATTGGACGTCCAAATTTGGTGTTCCACTTTCTTTCTATAATCTCGATCACTTACTAGCAAAACTACACTTCTCTCCAATAGCTGATTTGGCCCTCTTGATACTTTCATAAAGGATGCCATGGTAGCTTTCTTGTCAGCATCCACCATTCTTAACACCGTGACCAAAGGGGTAGTGGCCTCTACGATACTTGAACATCGAGACCAGAACCTCCTATTTGAGACTATGTCGTCAACTTTTAGCCCGGCACTGGACTTCGAGAGGCGGTCATTTAACCACTCTTCACTGATAAACAATCTCTTTATTGCACATTTAGATTCCCGAATGGAGTCCACATCCAAGTAATCTGTCGCAAAGAGGGTTATGACAGGCCTGATTATCTCTTTTTTCTTAGATTGTTCTTTGAATAAAAATAAAATTTTAGAATGGTTATATATTAATCTTGACACCAACCTCGCTTCTTGTAGAGTCTCCTTCACAATTTTGATTTACCGATCTCTTCTAACATAAGATCGATGCTGTGTGCAGCCCACGAGGTCCATACTAGATGCTTCCTCTTATCCATCAACTTGTTGCTCGTAGAAACACATGCACGCGCATTGTCCGTAATAAACTAGACTACATGCTTATCTCTCACCTCTTCCACTATTTGATCATATAGTCGTACGTAGAAGTTTGCATCCTTCTTCGTCCCTGATACGTCTTTGCTAGACAAAAAGCTGTACCTTTTGGGGAATAGGCCAAGAAGTTTACAAACTCCTTTTTACTAACTTTATCCAACCAACCATCACTCATGAGAGTAATGCCTGTTCTTGGCCAACTCTATTTATATTCTTCAATCCACTTTCTAACTTCTTCCACGTCTTCATCCAATATTGGCCCACTGAGCTCATATGCCGTTGGGGGTTTTACCCTGGGCATGGCTCTCTGGATTGCGTTGACTATAGGTGGAAAATATGAGCTATTGGCTGCATCAAAGGGGATCCTTTTATCGTAGAACCATTTACCAACATATCTGCCCAACATATTTCTTGTACCTTTCACCATGCCTTTGAGGGTCATCTATTCTGACTTAGGCTTTGGGAGAAATGGGTCATACGACCATGACCTGCAATACTGGCACTCCTAGATAAGCTAGAAACAATTTCTTCAATGTCTGATTCCTCTTGATACACATTGCCATCAAACCCTCTATACATATTTGAGCTGGGCCCATCATACATGCTCGAGCTGGGCCCGCCATGCATGTCTGAGCTAGGCCCGCCATGCATGCCCATCTCATAACCACCAAGCATTCTAAACCCGCATTCCCTCTAGTATGTTTCCTGTAAACTCATTTTTGTGGCTATCTCTAAGTCATTATTATATTGCTCTTCTGGATCATTCCCGCTTGATGGCGTATATAAACTAACTATCTCCTCATCCATCCTTTTCTTTGTAATTTTTTTATCTTTAGTAGCCTTGAGAAATGCCGCCATCTGCTTTCTTACATTATTAGGGATACTATTGCACTAAAAAACATCTCCCTTAACCCCTGCCAAGTGTTGCTTGAACCTATGTACCCCACTACTTATCACTCTTTGGCAGTAATTACAAATAATTTTGTCTTTTTTATTAGGATTAAGTCTGACCCCAAGTTGCCATGCAGGGTCTTTCGCAGATCTTGTCATGGTTCAACTGTTTTAATATGTAAAAGGTTAAAAATTAACCTAACAGTACAACATGAAAAATAATCACCATGTGTAGTGATAATATGTAGGGGTAGTTCATGAAGTTATATTTGTTGTTAATGCAAAATATTTCTATTGACAAAAATATTTTAGTTCCTACTGCGAAAAATAATTTATTTATGCAACATTATAGATAAAAATAGCCTATATCAGCCACTACATATAAAACAAAAAATTTACATTGATATAGTATCAATAAAAAATATATTTACAATGGTATAGTAATTCACAATGCCAGTACATATGAACTTGTCACAAATTTTCATTTCGACAAACATGAAATAGTTCCTACTGAGAAAAAATTTATTTATGCAATATTATAGATAAAAAAAAGTCTGTATAAGTCACACTTAGAATCAAGAAAAAAATTACAATAATATAGTCATCCACAATGCTACTACACGTACATTTGACACAAAAACCATTTACAATGATATAGTCATTCACAATGCCACACATAAAATTTAGAATAATATAGTGGGCACAATCCCAACTCAATTGAAATGATCACAAATAGTCGTACATCTCAATTACAAATATGCAAGATAATATAATAAAAAATGGAAGCTCCAAACATAGCTACAACTCAATTATCAAGAACATACATTTTTTGCATTAAAAATTTAATAATAAAATTGAAAAATGCAAGATAATATAATTATCATACATGCCACGATTGTTTTACAATGATATTCACTTTAATTCCTCATGATAATACAGTTTAACAACATGTATTTTTAGCATTAAAAATTTTAAAAATTAAAAATACATTTTTAATGTAAAACTGTATTAAAAATATAATAAATTTAACATGTATTCGTTAATGTATTTTTTTAAATTAACAACAAATTTAAAACTACAGTTTTGCATTAAAAATATAATAACATGTATTTTTTTGCATAAATAATCTATCAACATGCAAATTTTTGAACTAAAAATTTAACAATAAAAATTAAAAATATTGTTTAATTCCTCATGATAATAAAAAACTGGCCACAAATTTTTGAAAAATCACGATTTTTAAAAAAAATTGATCATGAATTAATAATAATAAAAAAAAAACGCAGTTCTTCACAGACCCACCTAACATCAGTCATTCCAACTAAAAAATCCGCCTCAAATAGAATAAATTACATCAAATTGAATATATGTTTTGATAAACAACACTATAAGGAATCAAAGCCCTATAATATTAAATTATTAGCAAATTATTATCAAAATATTAAATAAAATCGATTGAATTGAGGAAAAACAAAAAAAACGCAGCGCCTCACATACATCAGTCATTCAATATAAAAAATCAAGCTCAAATTGAATAAATTAGATCAAATTGAATATATGTGATGATAAACAACACTATAATGAATCAAAACCCTATAAATTTAACACATTATTTGTAAAATATTGAGTGAAATTGATAGAATGGCTGAAAAAAAAAAAAAAAACTCAGTCCATTTGTTTTCCACAGACATCAGTCTTTTTTTCTCAAAAATCAAACTCAAATTGAATAAATATAATCAAATTGAATACATGTGATGATAAACAACACTATAACGAATAAAAAACCTATAAATTTAGCATATTATTTGTAAAATATTGAGTGAATTTGATAGAATGGCGGAAAAAAAAAAGAACGCAGTTCTTAGTTGTTTTTCGTGCACCCGTGGCTTAATATTCAAATTGATATGTATTCGTTCAAACTACTCACAAATTATGAACAAAAACTTCTGAACAACACTCTTATGATTATTAACCCTCAGATTTTACAAAAAATGATGCCCTCTTTTGCTTGAAATTAAAGAAATGACGGAACCCTAAAACGTTTTTAGGGTTCTTTATAGATCCAAATTTTTTTGATCAAAATCGGTCATTTTTACTACATTGTTTTGACTGAAATGGCTGAAAAATCGAACCTATGAAAATCGTGAAGAACACTGTGCAGCTCGTGTTCTTGGACGAGTCTCAATAGTGACTCGGCGATTCACTATTGGGAATCACTCGCTTCTCTCTAGACAAGGCCGATTCCAGGTATTGTAGTAGAGCCGGCACGGGGTTTGCCGATTCTTGAGTTGAACTGGGCGAGTCCGATTCGACTTGCCGAGTTTTCAAACCCTGGGTGTATCGATGAGCGTACAATTACTCATTTCAAATCTTTCAAAATATCTTCTTACAATATGTGAATTGAGATTTTATTATTTGAATTCCCAACACATATGGGGATTCACCCAAATCTTCCATATCAAAATTTCCTGAAAAGCAATTTCTTTGTTTCTCTTATAAGGTCTAAGGTGCAATTAGCTACTAGAAATGTTATCTGCATAAAGAGTTAAGAGTGTGATGTCACTCTCATTAGCCTTAACATATACACAATAATCATTCTCATTTGCCTTGAAGCCATTTCTAGTTAAGGTTTGGTGGAATTGGAGGAACTATTTCTTAGAGGCTTGTTTGAGTCCATATAAGGACTTTTTAAACTTGTACACAAGTTTCACTTTCTTTTTACTTTAAGTCCCTCGAGTTAGTCCATGTAAATTTGTTCCTCTTGGTCAGTATTCAAGAAGGTAGGTTTTTACATCCTTGGTGTAGTTCCAAGTCAAGGAAAGCAGTTATGGATAGGATTATTCTAATGGAATGCATTTTTGCAACGTGTGTGGATTATTCAAGGTGGGCATATCATAATAATCTAAGTCCACTTTTTGTGTGAACCCTTTGGCTACTAATCTTGCCTAAAACTTTTTTATTTGATCCTCGAAGTTGAGTTTCTTCTTGAATACCTACTTACACCCTATGGCCTTTTGGTTCGGTAGTAGGAGGATTAGTTCACATACTTAATTTTTCATTATGGATTTCATCTCGTCTTCCATAGCTTCTTTTCAACGGGAAAGATATGGCTTCTTGATAGGTATAAGGTTCATGTTCGGGTTTCTTACTAATTCTTTCATAGGTAGGTGAAGAATTCAGGTGGTCTTCTCATTCTTTCACTCATTCTAATTTGGGGTAACTTATTTTTTTGGTTCAATTTCAAAGAAGTCCACTTTCTTATGGGTTATTGTCCCTTTAAAGAACTAGTCCTCAATACAGTGAGCATCTAGGCTTTTCAATGACATACTCATTGGATAGGTCATAGAATATGTATCCATTCCTATATGTAGGATATCATATGAAAATGCACGTTACGGTCTTAGGGTCCAGTTTAGACCTATTTTGGGGATGGGATTAAGGCATGGGCTAAACACCCCCAAATTTTGAAATTCCTAATAGAAGGAGGTCGGCCTACAAATATTTCTTTTGGAGTAGATGACACCACTTTAGTAAGAGATCAGTTAAAGACATATGTCACAGTTAGGATTGCCTCACCCCAAAATTCTAACCCAAGGTTAGCGGTGCTCGTCGTACTCCTTACCATCTTAATAACAGTCTTATTCCTTCTTTTGGCGACTCCATTTTATTTCAGGGAGTAATGCATGGTGGTTTGATAGATAATACCATTTTGCACACAATACTCAAGAAAGGTACGGGAAGTGAATTCCCCTTCTATATTGGTTCTAAGGATTTTGATCTTTGTTCCCATTGGGTTCTCAACCTCGACTTGTATTCTTGAAATTTGCAAGGCATCTCTTTTGTTCCTCAATATATATGTATAGTCAAATCATGAGTGGTCATTGATAAAATTTATAAAGTACTTCATGTGCTCTTTCATAGACACTCTTATTGGTCTATATACATAGGATTGAATTAGTTCTAAGAGCATAGTAACCTTTTCGATCTGGTGGGGTTCCGTTTTATTAAACAATCCAATTTTCATCATTACTTCTAGCCGTGATTGACTTATATGCCTTAGTCTTAGGTGCCTTAAGTACATGGTAAGCAACAAAACCAAGATCCCCACAATTGACCTCTTATACATATAGACTTGACTTTCCTTAAACCAAAGCACAAAACCTGTCTTGCTCATATTAGATAGCGAAATCAAGTTCTGCCTGAGGCATAGAGTGTATCCTCGAGGATAAGAATCTCACTATTGGCAAGCTCCAAGTTATACTCTCTCTGGCCCAACAATTTTTCCACTTGATTGCCCCTTATATAGAGATTATGGGTTCCCTGTTTAAGAGCATCAAAAGTTTGGAATCCCTTCATTGAATTAGCCAAATGGACTATGGCACCAGAATCTAGAACCCACACATCGGTCTTCTTATTAATTATGAGAGTCTCATGTATCACATATACCTCTCCTTCTTTGGAACATGACCGACACTCACATTAGCATGAGGCTTTCCTGTATCGAATTTTAGAGGTGGAGGGAGGAAAAGGTTTAGAAACTTTGATGTGAGCCCATACTTCTTACATCTAAACATTACACGCCCTAGTAATATTGAGTTATAGTCCTACCATTCACCATAATAGGTTGAGGTGGTGGCTTTTTCTTTGGATTTTGACCCCCTTGGTTGGCTTGATTCTCCCTTTAATTAATAGACCAAAGGGAGTACTTGTTAGATTGTTGAGGAAGTGGATAAGCAGGACTTGCATAAGGCTTCCCCAACATTCCCACTCCCTTTTCCCTTGCCCATTTCTCAGTTTTCATTTCCTTTTATTTATTTATTTATTCTTATTATTAGGCGTGCTTCTACTGGTCCACGGATTGCATACATTCACATTAGCATTATTGGAGAGAAGAAGATGAAGGGAGAGAAGGGTTTACTGTTTATACTGAGCTCCTAGGTCTATACATAGCCATCCTCCTCTGTTCTTTGGCCTCCATGAAGTGTGCAATCTTATCTATGGTGATCAACATGTCCCTTGTTACGAGGTTGGCCACAAAGCTTTCCCATATGGGTGATATGGAGATGAAGAACATAGTAGTGAGTGTCTCTCAATCATGAGGAATGCTACTAGCACAATGTTAATATCACTTTGATTCTTGTGTAGCGAGAATATGGTTGGGGTCTTGGTGATAGTACCACTTGTGCTCTAGCTAAGGTCTAAGCTTCCATTCTCACTAACGCGGTAAAAAACCATTAATGATTTCAAAAAATAGGTAGGGGCTCGTCATTCCCACTGAATTACAAAAAAAAAAGAAAAAGAACTTTGATTCTTGTGTAGCTATGTAGTGTATGTTTCTCTTGCGATTTGAGATGCATTGTGGGTTGGCTCACTAAGAGGGTGTGAAGCCAAGAGAGGAGTTAGCCCATTCACATGAAAAACACAATTGATATTCCTTCTCCACTCCATATAGTTTGATCCATTAAACTTTTCTACCTTGTTTAGTTCGGTCAAGATATACTTGACCACCATGGTTTCCACTTTTTCACTTATACATACAATCTAAGACTCAATTAAAGGACTTAGGGGACCTCTAAAAGAGTCTAGCTTTGATACCAATTGAAGGTGTCTAAGAGGCTCTTTATCTGGCACTGGTACGTTGAACTTAAAACTTTTTACAAGCAACACTTTCACTTACAAGTTTCACAACTCTTATTACTATTATAGCCATGATTTTGAATTTACAAAGACTCAAATATCACTTAAAATAAAGGGATTATAACTTTATGGAGTCCCCAATGTATAAAAACAAACTACACTACTTAGCACACACTTATACATGGACTGCACATACATTATTCTCAATAGTATAAACTAGTTCCAAACTTTACATAGTCGACTCTTGATGTCGTGAGATATTAATAAACCAAAGTTACAGTAGATAAGTGTAAAGTAATATTGGCAAGCCAATGGTCGAACCTTTTGCAAATAGGTTACACAAGAGACCTTTATGGACTTAATTTTGTCACATAGATGATAACACAAATAGCTATAAAACACAAGGTCTGATCTCACTTATGAAGTGAGAAGCTTATGTGCACTTGAAAAGAATTTGATTAACTTTAAAGAGAGAGAGAGAGAGAGAGAGAGAGAGAGAGAGAGAGAGAGAGAGAGAGAGAGAGAGAGAGAGAGAGAGAGAGATGAACTTTGAGTGATGAAAATACTAAAAAAAATAAGCTATAAACAACTTGAACTATATGAGTATATATGATCATAAACATGAGAAAATAAGAGAAGTTTCTCTTGTGAAACACTCTAGGACTAAGGGCCAATGAAATGGTACTCCAATAAGTACCACCTACTTGTTGATATGCTACAAAATCTTCAAAAAATATCAGAGAAATCATGTAATAAAAATTAAGGAGAAGACAATGTATAGGAGCAAAGTGGTAAAGTAGACAATGTACATATGATGGTATACATACATAGTTTTACAATGATATTAGATAATACTCAAGCATATATAAATGAAAATGATATTATAAATTAAGATTTACAACAAGGAAAACTCTAGAAATGAAAAGATTAGAATTATAGAAGTTACCTCAAGTGTAGAGTACCAACTAGCCTAGACACCATGGGGAAGAGCTCTAATGGCCATGGGATTTTTGCCGCAAGATGGAAGAAGAACGAAGTAGGAAAGATGTGGGGTGTGGAGCCTTTCTCAACTATCTCTATCTCTCACACATTATGTTGTGTGGTGTGTTTTGAAATGAGGCCAAGGGGGGCTATTTATAGTCAAATTCAAGTGTGACATTTTAAATGAGTTGATTAAGGCCCTTGATGCTCATCATCTATGACACATGAGAGGAATTTTATTCTAGCCACTCATCTTTATCTAACCATCAAAATTAAATAAGGATTTCACATCTTTGTCACTCCTTAAAAACCCCTAGATTATTTCATTTTACCAAATTTTCACAAGCATGAAATAAATTTCAAATATGCAATTTATAAATCCTTAAAGTGCCCCTTGTGAACTTTTTGTTGGTGGTATAAGATCAATGAGCTAGAAATGCAATCTTTTAAATTTTTTTTATTGTATTAAAACTTAGTGGTTCAAATGCGTGAATATCTCAATACAAAACCATAATACATATATTCTAGTCTACAAACATAGTATATACACATTTGAATAATAAAAATTAAACCCTAATAGGTTACTTACAAATTCCTTACTAAAAAATACAATTAAACTCAATACAATATCCAAATATTCACAATGTACATCTCTATAATATATTACATGAGTTGCACTCCTCATTACATTAAAATTATATGATAATTCCATCTGCATTCATCATCATCATATCTCATACACATCATACACTTGATCATAATAATGTATATGATAATTCCATCTTCATTCATCATCATCATCATATATCAAAATATCTCATACACATCATACACTTGATCATAATAATGTAAGGAGATTTCCTTTCACATAAACAATAAAATATAGCGTTAAAGCTCATACTGCAAGATTAAAAAATAATCTCAATATTCATATAATATACTCAATTTAACCAATCGTGAATCACTTAATATTTGTGAATACATCAATTAACATGTTGCCTTTTGAGGACTTAATTTGTTACATTATTTAAGACAAATGAGATAATAATAACTTAAGGAGATCAATATAATGGGAAGAAAATGATCACTTTTAATTCACTTAATGGGGATCAAATCATGAGAGAGATATGTATCAAAACAATCCTTCAAAGTTTAAGAGAGATACTATAAAAAATAAGGAAGTTATGGTGAAACTACATCATGTGGTCCATAAGGGACCACACGAACTTTTCAACATTAAAAAAGGAACTATTTCATATGCTCAAATATGATGAAATAAATCTCTCATTAGTTGTATATTCTCAGTAAAAATTTCAGAAAAATAAGATCAGAAAAATCAAAGGTCAAATTACTCAAGATCATAGAGTAAGCAAGCTAGTCTGCACATACTATGTGTATGGATTACACTAATGTTTTGAGACTCTTCAAATATCAAGTTTTCATTACCAAAAGATGAAGAAAGCCACTATAAATTAAGAATTACAACAATATTTGATAATGAAAATGATGTAGAAAATAGAATATATGAATAAAATCAATACTTTAGTGAAGCAATATTATGGGTTTGATCTCACATATGAGGGACTATCCCATCAAAAGATTTCAACTTAAGGCTCAAAATGAAGAACACAAGAATGAGGGCTATGGTGGCCATGTTTTTGTCAAGGGGGCTCTTTTTCTTTGAAGTAAAACTTAAAATTAGGGTAATAATTGATCCCATAAATTACATTTATACTTAGATCATAAATGTGGATTTGATCATGATCCTTGATGCCTTAGATCAATGGCACATGATAGGCTTTTATCCAAGCCATTCATCTATATCTTATCACTAAGATCAATGGATGAGCTTTTGACACTCTTCATTCCTTAAAAAATAAATTTATAGTCATTTTACCTTAAAGCCTTTAGCTCTATGTTTTATTTTCCATTAAGTTCAAATTCATGTTTACACTTATGCCCATGGTTTTTGGATAGTTTGTGAGAGTCAATAAAAGACAAGAACATGGACATAAAAGTAATATGATACATCCACACGTATGAATAAAATATCTTATTACACCACCAATAGGATTTCAACAACACTAACGTTTAACATGAATCAAGGCCATAAGGTGGTGCCACATAAGATATACTCACATATCATAAATCATGTGGATAATAATATAAATTGAATTAATTCTCAAAATCTCATGACTTCATACATACCAAAAAATGGCACATGTGAGCAAAAAAAAGACATGACTTAAATCAAACTTAAATCATAACAATATGTAACACTTTAAATAACAAGATAACATGTTATAACAGAATACCACAAAAAGAACTAATGGCAAATAGGTCCCCACATGGATATGATGTCATCCAAGAGTGGGAAGGTGGGGGTGCCACGTGGCATCCCTATGGCCACTTGGATAGGATGTCGTTCTTTGATATTTATGTCAAATAAATTTGAAAATCCCGTCTTTTATTATTTAAAATTTTTGAAAAATTCTCCAAAAATCTCAAAATTTTTCCAAATGACTATTTTAATATTATTACGCAATTTCTCATCAATATAAATTCGTTTATTAATTTTAGATTAATTTGGATCAAAGATAAATGAGATTTTTAGACTTGTAATACTAGTCGGAGTCTTCCATTGGGCTAATCCGAATGATGTTCCACCGGTGTCTCAAGCCAACCCAATGGACTTATACTCCACAGTCTATGACCAAGACATATAATTGGTCACATCAAAGTCACTGAGCCAGAGCCTCACGTCATCGAGAGTTCAATGGATTACTGGTGCATTTCTATGGGACATGTTGTTACTATAATACATGGATCCTCTCAAAGTATATGTACACTAGCTCTTATAAATCAGATAATACTATAGAAGAGTGGCTTCCCCATACGATTGTGGGTGTAAATGCCATAGAATGGTTTTGTGTTAGGATACGGGCTCATGTCCCATGAGCGGACCGTTCTATACAGGGTGAATACTCTTTTAATTACTCGGGTTATATTATACTCAATTGGATTCTCCAAGCCTTGGCTTATCGCATCAATTATAAAGCGTTCTAATTAATGTAGTCTTGACTCGGAGATATCCCTCACACCACCCCGAGAGATCACTCTCTCAAAACACAAGCTCTCAATGTCTCATAAAACTCAAGGTATATGAATCTGGGCTTCAGTGCGCTAAGCACCTAGATTCAGTCTCTCTTTTTAGTTTCCACTAAGCGAAAAACTCTTGGCTTTAAGGCCATATAACCAACATTCTCCTACTTTGCCTTTTAAGGCATTATAAACGATTTTATCTCTCAGTCTTATACACAATAAAACAAATTAAGCATCAATTCTCAACTATAAAAGCAATACTCATATCAAGTAAAGAGCAAGCATAAATAACCAAGTTAACTTTCTCAATCTTACATCATGCACAAGAATAAACCATTGTATGCTCCATAAGTATAGTTAATCAACATGGTCTAATAATACGATCAATAATCTTGAACCAATAAATACAAGTGTGGTGAAACATATGTACTCGCAAGAGCAAATTGTCATAAACTCTTTCTATGTTTGATGTATGTCACATAAACCAATTTAAATGTCATGTAATTCATGTGTCATCATACTCATGCCAATGCCCCACATGCTAATCTAATTGGTGCTAATACATGAGTAATCCTCATTTCAACAATCATATATTCTAAGAATGTAATGGGTATCCCTAAGAAAACGAAAAATGAGAACTTATGACATGACAAAGAGTACAATACTTGTAGGCCAGAATGGTTGGCAATATATATGTTATGTGTTATAGTCTTCCCATTATCAATCTTATGTATCACTTATGAATTCTCAAGTTTCCTAATCACTTATATACAGACTTTTTTATGTATGTTCATGATAATTTATGCTCATAAAGATTAACATATATGTTCACATCTATATTTCTTAGTTTTTCTCTCAACATTTATTCATGTGCTCAAATGTTCACAACAACTCTATGTTCATATCAATTCTCAAGTGATACATGTTTGTTCTCAAACAAAAGTTCATTAAAATCATACTTTAATATCATGCATTGTTTTCAAAGTTTCCTTAGTCACGAACTGGTACCTTGTCCATTTAAAACCAAGGAGTAGGAGTAGTGCTTGGACTTTCAAGCATTTTGCCATTCAATGCATTCAATCTCTTGTTGATAATATACTCGGATTAGATGACTAGCAGGTATTCTTATGAACTTATTCATTAGATCTAATCTCAAGATCAAGAGATGTTCAATTATACATGTATGAGTGACCAAGCAAATTATAAATTCGAATCAATTAGGACAATATCTCATGCAATGTGGGACTTATCAAAGTTTATTGGATTTCTCTCACATTTAATCTCACAAATTATCTCATGGTAAACAACCAATTGCATTCAGTCTTATTCATATGGTCCATGCATAGATAGTCACTATCAGTATGTCTAGCCCACAAAATGAGGTGTCCTTATCATTACATGATCATATTATAATCCACATATAAATATGCACTACATAAGGTCTCACATGCTATTAAAAATATTTTCAAGTAGCTTATGTGTGCTCTACTAAAAGGCCTATTAGCTTTTAAGAGACCGGAAGAAGCATTCAAGTGGATCATGTACCTGAAAGTGAATGCATATGATCACCATGGCTAAAATGCATGTATGGACAAGTGATGATGTATTGCCATAATGTCATACAATTAATCATTGAAAATTCAAAAGTCTATCAAAGAAATGCCTCACAACTCTTAGAAGTGGCATATCTCTAAGTGACTTAAGACTTCTTAATGTGATACTAAATGAAACAATAATACTTATAATGCAGAGAAAGAAAGCAACCCATGGGTTCATAAAATGATCAATTTCAAATAAGAGGTCAAACACTCTTTTTGACTTTTATATACAAATTATTCTTATTCATTGCCTCTTCCAAGTTTCTTATTAGTGAAATTGATTTGAGATATGAGTTTTTCCAAAATCAATACCAAGGTTCTCTCTTTGAGGATGATTTTACTACTTGGACTTACTAAAGATGCTCCCATTGAAAACAACAAGGTTATATTTCAAAATAACTTGAATTTATGTCTTGGAAAGCAATTTACTTTTAAGTAAAACTTCAAATGTTTCAAAAATAATTTTATTTAAGATTGATGACTATGAGATACTCTAAAATATTATGACACATGGTTATATGATCATACTATAATGTTAAAAGAACATCTTTAAGGGCGATCTTCCAAAATAGAAGGAGCATGGAGTTTTGCATAGTAATAACTCTTTAATAAAAAGACAATACAAAGTAGTAATACACAAAATGGGGTGGAGTTTATTATTTCTAACATCCTCATATATTAAAATATTTTAAATACGAAAATCCTCGTTTAGAAGAACAAGTGTTTAAGATAAAATATCTTTAATTAGATTTCCTTAATTATTACAATCTAGACTCAAGATACATTTTGGTTCGATTGATCTCAATTTCCAAAATAATAAAAATATGTATCTTTTAAGGAAAGACTTATCTCACATATAAAAAATCCATTTTTCATGATTATGGAGCCTTAAGTGCTATGTGACAATCCTTATATGCTTTTCATAACATAATACCACATTCACTTATTAACATATGTCGGGATCATACATCACTAAGCACTTACAGAATGAGAATACAATATATCACATTATCTCATACTTTAGGAAAGCTCAAAATAATGAAACATGTAGCTTGGGGCCCTATAAGGACATGTCAATGCCAATGTCATACTAATGATCTCATAAGTTCTCAAGTCATAAAGCAGCACACAAATAATAAACATTCCACATATCTCATAGTTCTCAAGCAATGATAAGTACAATCCTTACAATCTTGAATTAGCCATATCCATAGGATCGGTATTTTGAATTAAAGATCATAGATCTAAAATCAAATTACTTAAGTATATGACATATGTCTTAAGCTCATATAAGAGTGGACACAAGCATTCAGAATCTTAATATATAAATATCGGTTTAATTCAAGTTTATAGCTTATGTGACAAGTCCATGCCATCCACTCATTAAAATCATATAATAACCAAGATATTCTACCATTAATTACTCACAAGATATCATAAAAACCAAAATGGTTAGTATTTAAGAAATGAATTATCAATATATTAAAATCATGCTCAAAGGTAGAAAGGAGTTGCGACAGCCTTAAAGAGACCAAGTCATAAGCTGGCAATACCTTTGTCTTCAATCCATGATTTGGTTTTAACCTTTCTTTCTCTCTTTTGTAACTGTGCTCATTATCTCATCCATCCACCTGTGCCTTTAGTCTTGTTGTCAATTTTATTACACACTATCCGGGAGTAGCTTGGATCTAGACCAAGACTCAGGTATTGGGTATTAAAACACATACTCACGATTTGGTGGGGTTTAGATAACCCTCCCACTAAGCTAAAAAACCTTAACAAGGAATTTCAACAACTTACACTTTATAGTGGGATTACAAAAATGTAAAGTACTTATGCATTTCTTACACATTGGATATAGTAAATATTGTTTTTCTGGTTTTTGAAGATGAGCACAGTCCACTTCAATGAACATAACTTTAAATTTACAGATTATTTAATCATAGACTTATTCTACGATAAAATACACTCAGACAACTCTCATTTAGAAATCATTACATAATAATGGACCGAAGTGGTTCAAACATCATGATTCTTAAAGGGTCAATATTTGCTCTGTGTAGCGAAAAGTACAGTATGATACCCTTATAGTAAAACGACCATAAATTTCAAAATATGGGGAATTTACTCATGAGGCTTGCTTTTTTGAAAACTAGACTCATTTTTCTATGAGGAAAATATATTCTTCTATATATTGTAATGTGATTAAATGACCCAATAGGACGATGTACAGAAGTGTAAAGTTCCTAGAAAATAATCTCAAAAATCTGAACACACTTTAACAAAACTATCAATAACTTCTAAAATATATACAATATGGTCATGAGACATTTTCCATATAAAAAAACACTCAATAACACAAAATACTACCAAATATCATTCTCTTATATAAAGTATTGAATGCCTAACTTTCTCTAACAAGCATACAACAGCTCAAAAAAATATCCATTCATAGTTCTCATGCCAATGATACTATCATTTCTCAAAATCAAAACACATACATCATGGAAATCGTGAAAAAGTATTTATGCTATTTGAAAATTACATTTTACACAATATAAGAGGACTAAGTGACCATATTAGAGTTCTGCTATGGTACCATTTGTTGGTAGTATAATATCAATGGGCTAGAAATGCAATCTTTTAAAATGCATGAATATCTCAATATAAAACCATAATACATATATTCCAGCCTACAAACATAGTCTATATACATTTGAACAATAATAATTTAATCTTAATAGGTCCTTTGCAAATCCCTTATTCAAAAGGGAAAAGTTTATATAGAGTCGAGGCTCTAAACAATCAAATTTGAGCCTACTTCAAAAATTTCACTAGAAGTGGTTGTATTGATGCCTAAATATTCGCAGATTGATCATCTCGACATAAATATGCATGAACATGAGAAAAAAAATAGATTTCAAGTTTTGGAAATAATGTATTTTATAACGCATTTATGGACCATGAATTTTCAAGATTTATATAGATATGTCGATCTACACTATTTTTGAAGCTATAAACTTTATAAATAGAGATGAAAACATATTTTAAGGCTATCACAAATATTTTCAGTATTGAAACCACATTTCTTAACATTATTTGAAGGTAGGCTCTAATTTGATTGTTTAGAGCCTAGGCTGTATACAAACCGCACCCTATTCAAAAATACAATTGAACTCAATACAATATCCAAATACTCACAATATACATATCTATAACATATTACATGACTTAGCAATCACAATTCCTTATTACATGAAAATTATATAATAATTTCATCTTCATTATTCACTCGCAAATCATGAGATAGATATGTATCAAAGCAACCCTTCAAAGTTTTAGAGAGATACTACACAAAATAAGGAAATTATTGTTAAACTACACCATGTAGTCCATAAGGGATCACACCAACTTTTCAATATTAAAAAAAGAACGCAATAGACTATTTAATATGCTCAAATATGATGAAGAAACCTCTCATCAGTTGTATATTCTCAGTAAAAAAATTTGAAAAATAAGATCAAGAAAATCAAGGTGAAACTTCTTAAGATCATGAAGTAAGCAAGATAATCTACACATACCATGTGTATGGAATACACTATTGCTTTGAGAATAATCAAATATCAAGTTTTCATGACAAAAAAATGAAAAAAACTGTTGTAAATTAAGAATTACAGCAAGCTTTGATAATGAAAATGATGTAAGAAATGGAATATATGAAGAAAAATCAACACCTTAGTATAACAATAGTATGGGCTTGATCTCATATATGAGGGACTACTCCATCAAAAGGTTTCAACTCAAGGCTAAAAAATGAAGAACACAAGTGTTGATCTCAAGAGGGTCATAGTGGCCATGTTTTGGTCAAGGGGGCTCTCTCTCTTTAAAGTGAAACTCAAAATTAACGTTATAATTGATTTCATAAATTATTTTTATACTTAGATCATAACAATGTATTTGATTTTGATCGTTGATGCCTTAGATCAGTGGTACATGAGAGGCTTTTATTCAAGCCACTCATCTATATCTTATCACCAAGATAAATGTGATGAGATTTTGACGCCATTCACTCCTTAAAACCTCGGTTTATAGTTATTTTACCTTAAAGCCCTTAGCTCTATGTTTTATTTTCTATTAAGTCCAAATTCATGTTTACACTTATGCCCATAGTTTTTGGATAATTTGTGAGAGTCGATATAAGACAAGAACATGGACATAAAGATAATATAGGACATCCACATATGTGAATAAAATTATCTTATGGCACCACCAATAAAATTTCAACAATACTAAAATTTCACATGGGTCACGCCCATAAGGTGGTGTCACATAAGATACACCCATATGCCACAAAATCATGTGTGTAATAATATAAATGACGTGTGTGTAATAATATAAATGATAAAATCAAAATCCCAAAGACTTCACGCATGCCAAAAACGACATGTGAGAAAAAAAGAAGACACGTGACTTAAATCAAACTTAAGTCAAAACACTATATAACACTTTAAATAACAAGATAATATGTTATAATACAATACCAAAAAAAGAACTAATGACAAATAGGTCCCCTAATGGATATGACATCAACATGATGTCATCCACAAGTGGGGAGGTGGGTACCATGTGGCATTCGTATGACCACTTGGGATCCATGTGGCATCCCCATAGGATGTCTTTGTTTGGTATTTATGTTAAAACAAATTTAAAATGACATTTTTTATTATTTAAAAATTCTGAAAAATTCTTCAAAATCTCAAAAATTCTCCAAATGCTTTTTCAATAATATTACACAAATTTTCATCAATATAAAATCTTTTCTAATATATTTTAGATTAATTTGGGCTAAAGGTCAATGAAATCTCAAGAATTATAACACTAATTGATGTCTTCCATTGGGCTAACCCGAATGACATTCCACTGGTGTCTCAAGCCTACCCAATGGACCTACGCTCCATAGTTTATAGCAGGGACACATAATTGGTCACATCAAAGTCGCTGAACCAGAGCTTCCCGTCACCGGGGGTTCAATGGATTACTAGTGCACGAGACATGTTGTTACTCTCAATATAGATTTCAAAGTATATGTACGCTAGCTCTTCTAAATCGTATAATATTATCGAAGAGTGGCTTTCCCATACGATTGTGGGTGCACATGTTATGAAACGGTATCGTGTTAACATAGGGGCTCATGTCCCATGAGCGGACCATTCCATATAGGACGAATACTCTTTTAAATTATCAGGTTCTATTATACTCAATTGGATTCTCCAAGCCCTAATTTATTGTATCAACAATGAGACATTCTAATTAATATAGTCCTAACTAGGAGGTGACCATCATACCTTCCTGAGAGATCACTCTCTCAAAACGCAAGCTCTCAATGCCTCTTAAAACTCGGGGTATATGAATCTGGGTCCCAGTGCGCCAAGCACCTAGATTCAGTCTCCCTGTAGCTCCTACTACGTGAAAGATTCTTCGCTTTAAAGACTTGAAATTCCACATAACCAACACTTTTGAAAATAAATAAAGAATAAAGAGAGGGGCAAGATCTTCTTGTGGATTTTGAAATATCTTATCATCAACTTATAGGATGAAGCCAATTCAAAAGTTTCACATGGCTCAAGCCCATGATGTGATGGCACACAAGAAGCTACTTTAAATATCATTTCTAATCATAGATTAGGGTTTAAACCATAATTTTATGGCATACCCAAAACCCTAAATATATGTGAATGAAGACATAAGTGTGTGAAAATATCATGACTAAATAGTCACTTAAATTATAAAATAACTTCTCTCATTAAAACATTATAACACTCTTCTAAACAAATACCCAAAAGCCAATAGAGAATAACGCCCTACAGGCTTTAACGTCATGTTGATGCCATGCTGACATCACATATAGGTGGGTACTATGGGGTGCGATGTGCCACTCTATATCCATTGGGGTGGCATGTGGGCCTTTTCACTAGTTTAAACAATTTTTTTAAAAAAACCCATGTCACGACCCCGCTCCCTGATCCCTGCCGGAGGGCGACAGAGTGCAGGATCGTGAATGGAGGTCGCGAACGTCACTCAGGTGAGAGTGGCTCAACGCATAAAAACATAGAATCGAGAGCAAACCATGAAGAAAACTAGAATAAATCCATTCATCAAACAAGAATCAAACCAAAGGTATAACCATTTCATTCATTTGATATCAAAAGTCTTTACAATTTCTTCGAGGCAGTACTGGCCCAAAATACACAAAATGAAGTATACATCATGCTGCTGAAATCACTAAAACATATTGTGAAAGTCTTTGGAAGACGGCTTCTCAAACTTCTTAATTTCGGGCTTCAAGCCTTCAAATTACCACCCACCTTTGGTGCAGCTGCCGCCACCCTTCACTCTACAATTATGAGATTAAGATGGAATAAGTTAAAAACCCAGTAAGCAGATCACTACGCTTGCATTCCTGACTAACAATATACATAATACAAGATAACATGCCCATAGTTCATCAGAAATCGCATTTGTCTTACAGAGTATAGTCACATATCAGAGTACACATGAAAGCTATATAACGAGGGTAAGAATCAATTAACGGAGCATTACTTGTCCTCAAAATGTATCTACCAGTTACCATCAGATAGTCTTACATAATACATAAATCAGATAAGCAGAACAATTAATTTACTCCCGAAGTAGAAGCCACATCGATCAGGCTAAGCTAATCTTGTAAGACATGACCCTCACTTGTGCCTTAGGCGAGAGGGCGCTACACTACCATTGGAGGACCAAATGCGTAGTGCTTATAGCAATTCGGGGGGTGTGACCCTCCAAGTTATTTACAGTTACATCTCGACTCCACTCCTATTATAGGAATCGAGGTATAAAATACCCGACTACCAATGGATGACCCATTGCGTAACGGTGACAGAATCAACATATCTGCTACCAATAGATGACCCATTGCGTAGTGGCCGAAAATCACATATAACAGAATTCATATAACAGAATCATAATATCCACTACCAATGGAGGACCCATTGCATAGTGGCAAGAAATCACAGAATATCAGTTCTCATTTAACAAGATCAAAAGGAAATATTCACTACTAATGGAGGACCCATTGTGTAGAGGTCAAGACATATAAGAACATCAATATGACAGAATCACAGTTTCCACTACCAATAGAGGACCCATTGTATAGTAGCTAGAAATCCATATTCATATAGCATAATCAGACAATATCAGAATCGCATTTTTAATAGTATCAAATTCATATTATATCAGTATCAACATTAAATGATCACATTATCAGAGTCACAGAATCTTAGTGTCGTTGTCACATTTCCTGCAATTTCAGGTAGAGACATTTGGTCAAAATATGGTCATAACTCCAAATTCCTTTGGAAGTTAAAGATAGTTCCAAAACTAATTTCCCACTAGACACTCCTACCTTTCAAATGGGAGTGGTTTGAAGACAAATGGGCCTCGTTTGACCTCTTAAAGGTTCCAAGAGGTGAGGGCTAACTAGCTGCACCCTAATATATACAGTGGACAGCGAGGTACCCTGCTTCATATCACTATAACTTTTCAAACCGTGAGGTAACTTGTGACGGTTTCAAAATCAAAGTTGAAGCCAAGTCGTATATCTTTCTAACAAGGTAAATTTGAAAGCGTTTGGATTCCATTTGGTAGTTCAAAAGTTCGTGCCAAGCAGAGTGATCTTTCTGAATTTTATCAATACTGCCCACAGTGACATACCTTAAGTTGAAGAATAACTTTCAATCTAAAAAGAATTTCAAAATATTTTCCTCATGCAAATTTTAGCCCATTCAAATATCTTTCAAATAGATATGGTTTGACAAGAAATGGACTTCATTTGGTTAGTGAAAACTAGTAACCATAGCAAGATTAGTGCAAAATCTAGGAAAATAGTAAAAAATGGTATACTCTCTCATTTTGAAATGTGACTTCATTTTCATAAAGAATTTCAACAGTGGGAAAAAATGAACATTTTAGTAGACTCATATATCTTTCCAAAATTATGGAATTTCACAGTGGTATATAACATGTCTGAAGAATACATTCCATAACCGTTATGTCATGGTAAGAAACATGATAACAACCATTCCCTCACAATATGAATACACATGACATGCATTTTTTACACAATGTAAGAATCATACATTCATTCTCAACATCCATCATTATCATAGAACAAAGCCCCAAATTCTAGTGAAAAAGCTGTAAGGATTTTTTACAACACATACACTTCTATTGCTCATTTCACATGCATAAATTCTCATGCATCCTTATGACTACAGTGTAATGGTGATGGATCTACTTACTTGAATAACAATGGGGCCTTCTCCAATCCTCTATTCGTTCTCACCTGCTCAACAATGACTGCCCTCCAACAATCACTTCTTCAAACCTTGGGTCTTAGAGAGGGGAGAAATGAGGGAAGAGTGGGTGGCGTGGGTAAGAGGAGAGGCTTAAGTACTCTTATGTTCTGGGTGGTGGTCCAAGTCTCATCAAAAGACTTAAAATCTGGACAAGTGGCACTCACATTAGTGTGCATCTAATAAGTGGCACTCATAATTCATGCATATCAGTAACGCAACCGGTGCTGGTCTCCTGCACACAACACAGTTGGCGTTGGTCTCTGATCTCTGTACACAACACAGCCGGTGTTGACACTTCTTCTCCTACATAGCCGGCGCTGACACTTCTTCTCTTTACAGTTGGTGCTGCTCACAACTTAGCCGACGCTGTCACTTCTTCTCTTCACAGCCGGCGCTGCTCATAGCTCAGCCGACACTGGCACTTCTTCCTCTTTATCCCGCCATGCATTCTAACTGACCGAGAAAAGTTTGGGTTGACACAACCCATTTCATGCTTCAAACAAATTCTAAAAAATCTCAAAAGATTATTAGAAAATCATTTAAAATTCTTAAATTTTTTATAAATGATTTTATATGAAAAATAATTATTATGACATCACAGCAAAATGGACAATCGTTAAATGGACATCTTTGGCTGAAATCTAGGTTATCGGAGTACACCATAAGCTAGTTCGGAATGACAATCCATTATCTCGGAATGACCTAGCAAGCCTATGCTCTATAGTCAGTGGCGGGGATGCTTAATATGGCTTATCAAAGTTACCCAAATCAATGTCTCATCATTCTCGGGTGTCAATGGATTACATGTACACCCCTGAGGACATACTAACATTTATATACATGGGTCCTTTAAAGGCACATGTACACAAACTCTTCCTAGTTATATCATATATTTTGAAGAGTAGCTTCCCAATGTGACTATGAGTGTACATGCCATAGGGAGGTCTCGTGTCAGAGTACGGACCCATGTCCCATGAGTCATGAGCATCTTATACAAGGCCGTTACACTTGAGATACTTGAGTCCTAATCTCTTCTTGGTTCTCTTAGCCCTAGCCAACACATTATTTATGAGTCATATATTTAAGGAAAAATTACAAGAAATCCCGAAGACCACACTTTCTATGCAACTTACCCCAACCTAATTTTTTCTATCACTTTTTTCCCCAAAACAAACTATCTATGTAAGTACCCCCCAAGGGAAAAAGTTCATTATTTTTAGACGAAAATGCCCTTCTTATACACAAAAATCATTTTAGCCAGATTTGAGGTTGACTTTCAAACCCTAGTAGCACATTGCCGAAGCGTAACATCGCATTGCCGGATCCATTATTCCAAAAACTTAAGTGACAGACCGCCCTCAGACAACTACTGGATAGAAACTGAGTACTGCCGGACTACCCTTTACATAGTGCTGGAGCCCCGAAATCCAGTAACATCTACTTCTAGATCGCCCTTTGCAACTGCTGGATCGCTGTAACTCTAGAATTTTTACTTCTGGACCGCACTTACACCGCACTTACACAATGCTGAAACCGTGTAACTTCAGAAGTATCCATTGCCGGACCGCCCTTTGCAACTGTCGAAGCCCTATGACTCCATAAGTTTTACTGCCGAACCGCATTTACACAGTGCCGGAGCCCTGTGACTCTAGAGTGTTTTACTACCAGACCTCACTTACATAGTGCCAGAGCCCTATGACTCAAGAGTATTCTACTGCCGGACTGCACTTACACAATGCTAGAGCCCTATTTTGGTGGAACAGAGGAGAAAAACGTGGGTAAGGTAAAAGTAAGGGAGGGTAGTTTAGGTATTTTTTTATTTTTATTTTGATTGGGGGGTATTTGTATAGACAGTGTATTTTGAGGAAAAAGTGAGAGAAAAAGTTAAGTTGGGAGTAAGTTGCATAAAACGTGGTCATATTTGTGTTTTTTTTTTTTTTGGCAATTTCTCTATATATCTTATTCAGAGGTTACCCTCACTTTTAAAAGCAATATCTCTCTTACCAGTTTGTCTCATTGTCTAATATACTCGAGGTATATGATCTTGGCCCCAGCGAGCCAAACACCTAGAATCCTCATCTCTCACTCACTCCCATTGAATGAGGAATCTTGGATTTACGGCCTTAGCCATAATTTCAACACGAGGCCATGTATCGAACATGCAAGAGACAAACCCACCCAAACATGGAAGAAATGAAGTGGCACATACAGAGCAAGGAATACATACGGCTTCTTGCTACTGGTCGATATGTGAGAACCGAGCGAGAAACTAGACCAAAATTTAATTGAAAAGGGCCAAATTACTGGGTTAAAAGAGTAAAGGAGAAAAATGACCCTAAATGTAATAAGGGAAATTGACGAAGGTAATTCATATGGATAACGATATAAAAATAAAAGTGGGACGTAATAGGGGGTTGGATGATACTTTTTATGTTTTTCTAATGCCGCCAATACAAAACAAAAGGTTGGGTTTAATATAATGAAGGTTTATAGGGGTTTGTACGATATTTACCCCATATAAAATTTCATAGAACCCTTAGTAGGCGCCTTCAAAATTTCCTTTTTAACATCGCAGAACCTGTGAATTTTCCTATATACAAATAGGTACACTTTCCATTTGAATTGTATATATTTTGGAGACCTTGATGGACCTTCTCCAACAACTTAGTACTGTACAGATTAAGATGGGAGGCCATTGCACGCTACAAAATGTTCAATCTCTTAACTCATCAGTCACGATACAGTCCAATCACTGAAAGGTAAATATAGAGAGAGGGCAGGACGCACAACATCAACATGACTTCAATGCTTCCTCACAACCCGCCAACTCGTTCACTGAATGGTGATGATTGTGGTGTCCATAGGGATCAGTGGATGGTGGTGATGACCGAGACGACTATTTTTCTCCCATTGTTGTAGCAATCAGCCGCACTATATATGTCCACAAGTACTTCCTAGTTCGAACCCCTATATATGTCCACAAGTACTTCCTAGTTCGAACCCCGACAAATAGTTCCTAGTTGGCGTCTGTTTTGCTAGAATGAACTTTGATAAAGTCTTTCCTGTTGGACTATTACTTTCACCTGTCTATGAGTGGCTCGTAGGGTACTCCATGCATTTTGGTAAGAAAGCAGCCTTGTATCTAGTTAAGAGTGAAAGCACTTTCCCATGGGGTGAAAAGCTTTCCAAAGAGAGCTTTACACCATAACAAACGAACAGAGGAAGCAAGAAAACAACGTTTGGCAAGGATATAGGACTTACTGAATGGTACTACAAAATGGACGTGGAAAGTTATAAATTAGTTCCCGAAAGACTTGCATTAATTTATCCATCACATAGACTAGCTGCACCCAAAGGTTTTAAAAACTTTGTGATGGGAATTGGACAGGCCAATTCGAATTGGGAAACAATCAGGTCAATCCGGATCCTATTAAATGTAAGAAACCGGCCAGTTCCCCCCCATAAGCTGGCTACTTCTGACTGCTAGCCGGTTCTGTCAGAGAACCGCTCTTTCCCTAATTTTAAATTTTTTAGTCACCAGTTCACTAGGCTGGATTGCCGATCTGAACTAGTTTTGTAGCGGGCGATCCGGGTCACCAAACCGTGTTTTTAGGAGGGTAGAAGAACATGTTGATCCTTCCGAATGTACCATGAAGATCATCTGTCCAGCCATAGGGTTGAGTGTGATCGTGAGAACTCTTTTCATCCTGATGAGTTCCGGTCTCTCCATCATCCAAACATTGAATGGATGTAACAATCCTCGTGATGAGATATCTATTATCACGAGGATTATGGAAAACATGCTTTCATTTGTCTTTTAAGGGGGGAGCAGCTACATAAGGTGGGCGCAGGAATCACACACTTAATCCAGTAATTCACAGCTAAAGATATCAAACTGATAATAGTGTATTAACAGCACAAAGACTAGATTATCATGCATTAACCAGGTAACATGGACACAGCAGTGGAGGTCTGGACTCTGCATAATCGCTAGCATATCTACACGCTAAACATATCACTTCCAAGCAACAGATTGAATCACTATCCAGAGAGAGAGAGAGAGAGAGAGAGAGAGAGAGAGAGAGAGAGAGAGAGAGAGAGAGAGAGTCATCCCTCGGAAGGCATCTTCCAGACACGAGTCAAATGTCTTTCATCCCTCGGAAGGCATCTTCCAGACATGAGTCAAATGTCTTGTGGGGTAGGCCCATAGTTTAGGCAACATCTGCTGCACGAGCAACGCCTCATCAGAATCACTATCGCTGTCAGAGGAAGAAGTCCCAGAATGGGTATCACCCAGAAGAAACTGCACGACCTGAAAATGAGAAAACATTGTAAGCATTGGATATACCTTAGCTCTTCAATAATAGTTATTAATACAGAAATTGTTTCATATGATTATCCACAAACTGGATTCTTCTTGTTCCTTCTCTATTGCTTTGAGTTGGGCCTACCCGGCCAACCTGTTTATCCTTCTCTATTGCTTTGAGCTGGAGAGGCCTTTTTTTTGTAAGAGGAAATTAGATAAGCCATGGCAAACTAAGGGAAGGATAAGGTGCCAAGCCCGGATGGCTTTCCAATCACATTATCCAAAAGTTCATGGAAGTCCTGGCTCGCTATGTCCTTGCACTCTTTGCCAAGGTTTTCCATAGAGGTATAGTTAATAGGGGCCTGAATGTCACGTTTAGCCCACATCCCCAAAGTGCAAGGGGCAGATGAATCGAAGGATTGTAGGCCAATAAGTTTGTTAGTAGCTCATATAAGACATCGTCCAAGGTGCTAGCTTCTTGTCAGTTGCAATGGGCCTTCATCAAGGACAGCCAAATCCTGGATGGAGCTCTCATTGCCCATTAAGTGATTCATACAAGACGACAATCCAGGAAAAGGAGCCAGATCTTTAAATTCGATTAGGAAAAGGCTAAGCCATGTTGATTGGGGAGTTCTTGATCAAGTACAACAGCTTATGGGTTTGGGCATCAAATGGAAATCTTGGATAAAAAGATGTATCTCTAGTTCTGGTCTCAGTTATTGTTAATGGGCTATTTCCCTAAAGGATTTTTGCCAGTTGTCTAGATCACCCTCTCTCCCACTGCCTGTTTGCCATTATGGCTGAAACTTCAATAAATCAATCTCGAAGGTAAAGGATCATAATATACTTCAAGAATTCAAAGAGAGCAGGGGGCGCTCCTGTAATCTCCCTCTCCCACCTACAACATGCTCATAATACTTCAGTATTTTGTGATGCCGACCCTAATCAGGTAGACAAATTATGCCTGCTTCATAGGTGTTTTTGGATTCTCATTAGGATTCAAGTTAAATATGAAGAAGAGAAACTCATCGGGGTTCGCATCATGCATGAAAATTAATGCATCTTGGATAAAAGAATTGGCTGTGGTATTGACAGGGTACCCAGCAACATTAAATCCTTCCGCTACACTTAGGCAAGCCATACAAGGTGCCGCAGTTGAGGGGCTTGACCATATGCTGCTGCTTGGAAAACTAGATTAGTATCTTTCAATGGGAAAATCGCTTTAATCAAGGCAACGTTGAGGCACTGTTTTAGCAACATGCGATCTTTAAAGTGAATTAAAGTAACACAATTCGAACAAGCTAAGTTCACCACCTCATTTTTGTGCTTTTTATTATTCCTGGGTATTAGAGTTCTGGAGCACCCATAGATGCATGCTATTCATTACATCTGAATGTAAATGTAACATTAGAAAACCTTTGTTTAATCCATTACATCAATGGTGTTAAAACATTACATCAGAAGAAAGAGGAAGATATTACATATGGTGCACACATTGCTCAGTTTACCTTGTTGCAGTGTTCCTCAGTTCAGAATCTAGCAGATCTTTGTATGCTCTCTCTCATACTCCCACCTAGGGTCCTCACTTCTTTCCTGCTCAGAGTGCTTAAGAGTCTCTTCCATTTCTCTAAATCTCAAGGACATCGAATTTTGGGATCAATAATCCCTCTTCAATTCGGGAAAACTTCCCCTTATTCTCTATGATTATCAAATTTGGAAGGGCAAGTGAGGGAACCATTATAAGTGCCCTTTCTGCCCAAACTCCATGTCCCAGGGCTAATCCATATGATACTGTTCAAGTGGCTATAAGAAAGTGGGCTTCCTGGGCAACTCCCATGTTCTGCAAGGCTACCAATATTGATTATGGCGTGGTTATAAGAAAGTGAGCTTCCTACCCAACTCCCAGGTTTTGCAGGGCCATATCAAATATACAGCCCAAGCCTTTTTTGTTCCCACCTCCTGTAGAGTTATCCTCCCCTGCTTTGTTTGCATCTGAGCAAATAACTTCCCATTCATATCAAAATCACCCATGCAACTTCTGACCCAGATATAGCTTTCTGTATATGAAAGTGCAACTTGCAATAATATTCTCTAAATCTCGGAGTTTATTATCAGTACATTCATATAGGAATTCATATGATGTAGTTACGGGTATACCTTATTTCTTAAGTAGATGGATTTAATCTCAAATCAAAGGAACATTTATTTCCCGTTTGGCCATGACTAGGCAGAATCAGCAATCTATTTGGTTTTGTGAATGCGCTTAGTTTCAGATATGAAAGCAATCTGACTGCAGAAGATATGTCCACAAATTCGAGAAGACTTTTGATAAAGGCTATATAACTGGGTGCTGCAGGGTGTTGTATTTTAAAAATTTCCAGCAAGACTGATCTCAGGACCTTTCATTAAAACCCCTGAAATCCCTGGTCTTACACATGGCTCTTGCAAAATTTTACAAGGTGCAACTACACTCAAAAGTTGCCGCCATGTTGCTAACTAGGTGCTCCAAAAAAGGAAAAAACTAGCAAGGTCACATACCTGAAAATTTACCTAGAATCACCATGTAGGATTTGGTACAACCCATACACTATCTCTGAATCAATGGCACATCATACGAGAGAAATTCACCCAACTTCTTCTTAGTTGAGGGTATGTAACAGAGATAAGGTGGTTTTGGTTGCAGGATTTTTTCCCTCTTAACTCTCTCACCTACGACAGGGAGTCCAAAATGCAGCCCAACCCTTTCTCATATCCACTCTGTCTCATCAACACTTCCTAAAAAACCTTAATTTTCTCTCTTTTGCACATTCATCTCGCTCTCTTCTAACCTCTCTTCCTCTATCCCACGCGGTGCTCTCTCAGGGGAAGAATGAATATGTACACAAAAGGGGTGGGCTACCCACTGTATAGAGGTCTAGAGGGGAAGAGCTGAAAACATGTGAATTAGTCTTCTACTAGGATTAGGAGATCTATGTTGTGAAAGGGCCCACTCAGCCATCGATCCCTTGGCCAGCCATTAAGAATCAAGGGTGGATCTCAACACTACTATCCCTTAAGGTTCCTAGAGTTCCATGCTCTCCCAATCTTCTAGTCCAAATGGACATCTATAGAACTTCTAGATCTAGTAAGTTTCTTCATGTCTAACTCCTAACTAGATTAGATTTCCCATAATTCATCCGATCTTCTCCAAACAAATTTAGACCTTTAACTTTTCAAAACTGAAAAAAAATTAACCATCCATAACAATTCCAACTTGCCATAGGCATCCCCATAGGTTCTAGGCACCATCCACACTCAAGCGGATCCCACACCACAACCATAGGTTATAGCGACCATCATGCCCTAGCCATGACGTGGGCTCCACATGGCTCAAAAAACACAATTAAAACATTGTGGATTCAATTTTACGCCACCCCTATAAGCAAAATTCCCATAAAAGACATCTTTACAACAAATTAGAAATTTCAAAAATACTCCTGATCCAAAACAAATGAATTTTATTCCATTAGACATTTCATAACCATCCTAACCAACTCAACAAACCCACAACCTAAAAGTTTCTTATGCAAGGGTCTCATGATTGGCTCATAAAAGTTGAGTTAAGCATAGAAGTGCCATAGTCACAGTAAATTCCAGGTGCGTACCTCCCTAAGGACAAGTTTATCGGTCATATGACAAAGCACTAAATCGGAGTGTCCACATCTCTAGTGCGTGCAAGGGAAGTCATCTCTCAAGAACATGCATGTATGGAACCAAAGAACACAACTAGCAGCATACATGCTATGTAGGATGCCATGTCGAGACTTTCAGGCACCCGTCCTCAAAGGCCACCATCCTAACACACATGAGCCTATTCCATCTCTTGGCTAAAATATCATCTACCATTAGGCTTACCGACCTCGACAGAGTACCCATGAATCCTATTCGATGATACGAAACATAGGGAGTAAGCCTATCCATAACAAGGTGTGGGTACACTCTTCTAGCCATGGCCCAGTCATACACCATGGCAAAGAGTGAGAGAACCCATTATCTCCCAGATAGAGACAACTCCAACTAGCTCTAACAGCCTATTTCATCCAAGTAGAATCGACTCATGCCCACCCTAATGACCTATTTCATCCAAGTAGAACTCATCTACCCCAGTGACCTATTTAATCCAAGTAGGGTGGGTTCACATTGTTTCATCCAGGAGAATCCAACACTCCCACTCAAACTGGGAATGCTGAAGAATACAAAAGCGTGAGTTCAGACACATGGGAATACAAAAGAGATTTTTATCAAAAGAACCAAGTGTCCATGCTTTTGAAGGCCACAAAAGCCCAACATCTGCTGCTTAGCATATGAATGCCAGTACAGTCACTCAAATTCACCAGCTCCCAGTCTCATCCCATGTACTGACTTCACAAAAGCACTCCACTGAAACCTTTGTTTAAGTATCCACCAATATTGTGTTTGTGGGAAGATAAGAAATCTCAAAGTCATCATCCTGAAAGAGGTTCTTTACATGATATTATTCAGCTTTAATTTACTTGGATTTCTTATGGAATCTTGGCTCCTTGGGAACACATATAGCTGAATGGTTGTCACAATAGATCTGCACAGTGTCACACCTCACCGTCCTGAATCTCAAACTATTGAGATACTTTTTCAACCATACAACCTCCTTGCCGTCTCACAACATGCCAGATACTGAAGTTCGTCTGACAAGGCTATTGTAGATTGTTTCTTTGAACAACGAGAACCAACCCCTCCACCAAGTATAAAAATTCATCTTGATGTGGACTTCAGGTCGTCCGGATCTTTCTGATAGTCTAAATCCGAGTTTTCTTCCACCCACTCATAAGTACCTCTATAACACAATGTTTTGAGGTATCTCAGAATTTTTTGTACTAGTTTTCAGTGTTTTGGGCCTGAGTTGCTTTGAAATTTGTTCAATAAACTAACTGAGAAAAAATAGGTCAGGTCAGGTGCCTAGCATCGCATACATGATAGATCTAACTGCGCTTGTGTATGCACCTTTTTCATATACTCGAACTTTTTTTTTTCCTTTGGGCACATGCTTAGACTTGATCTAACTTTATTGTCAATTGAAGAAATTATTGACTTAAAGTATTCCATTGATAACCTTTCAAGAACCTTGCTAACATATGAGGCCTGTGATAGCTAACCCAAGAATATACAGTGTCTCACCAAGGTCCTTCATTTGAAAAATTTGAGACAACATTTTGTTTCATTTACGAGAGCTAGAAAATTGCTGGCAATCAACATGTCATCCACATTCAGAGAGACATATATACACAACATCCCTCCCATTGACCTTGACATATATAAAATAATCTTCTTTACTTGCAGTGAAGCCAAACAGAGTCAAATGTCTCATGAAACTTCAAGTACCATTGGTGAGAAGCATGTTTTAGCCATACAGGGATCTATGTAGTTTGCATACTAGGATTTCTTTCCCTCTTTTTTGAATCTTTCAGTTCACCATGGGGCTTGGCAATACTACCGCCAGGGGCCCATGCCATTCTCAAAAAGTGATAAGTTAGTGGAGATTTGGGCCCCTACCCTTTGGTGAGAATGGAGTCAGAGACCTCATCATGGGGCTTGGCAATACTACTACTGCCCAAGCCCCGTGCCATTCGAGAAAAAAGAGTCCCAGGCCATTCTCAAAATAGTATATAATTTAAAGTGATAAGTTAGTGGGGATTTGGGCCCCTACCCCTTTGATGAGAATGAAGTCAAAGACCTCATCATGGGGCTTGGCAATACTACCGCCAAGGCCCCATGCCATTCTCAAAAAGTGATAAATTAGTGGAGATTTGGGCCCATCATAGACCTCATCATGGGGCTTGGCAATCCTACTGCCCAAGCCCCGTGCCATTCTCAAAAAAAGAGTGGTATGTCAGTGGGGATTTGAGCCCCTACCCTTTGGTGAGAATGGAGTCAAAGACTTCTCCATAGGGCTCGGCAATACTACTACCAAGGCCCTAGGCCCTAAGAAGAGAAATCCACGTGTCGAGAGAAGATCCCACATCCACAAGAGTGTATGTCCTCACGATGCATTTATAGTCTACTACAATCTGAGAGTCCCAAGCCACATACTGGATTGACTTTGATAAGCCAAGCATGAGCCCCTACCTGATATTGGGAGGTTATGAGTTTGTTGGGTCATTCAAAGGTAACTTTGGATTCTAGGTCTAGCCGTGGAGTACTCTGATACCCAATTCAACTCCAAAGGATATGGAGTTCCCTCCTTAATATATTTATATATGATGCCAAATTGTGTGATTATGGTGGAGTATGCTTTGGAGGATTTTTGAGAATTTCTTTTGGATTTTTTTGAGCTCAAATTATAGATTTGAAAAGTTGTTTTGGACAATGACAAACAAGGATAGCCACAATAAGTCCCACACATGACACCCAAATGGCCAATGGGTGGCACGTGGGCCCAAGTAGGATCCATGCCAACCCCACATGCAGATGACATGGGGGGTGACATCAACCCCCATGGCGGACCTCCTTGTCCTTTGCGATTTTGTGTATAAGGTGGTTTATAGTGTATTTTGTGTATAAGGTGGAAGCAACTTGAATTTGATGTGAATTTAAGTTTGAGATTAATGATGGGAAATTTAGAGTGAATTTAGGGTTTATAAGGAGGATAATGGTGTTAAATCTCATCCACTCATCAAGATAGTATGATAAGTGATGATTAGCTAGGATCAAGCCCTCTCCCATACCATGATTACTTGTTTCAATGGCTAAGTTCAACTCATCTGAAAGCATCTTACACAAGCCTAAAAAGGCATCTTGCTTACTCATGTGGGTAGAGAACTCTCCCATAAGGGGCAAGCCCCTCATTTGACTCTCTCTCTCTCTAAGTGGCATGCCCCCTTTTGATTTTCCATGTTCTCTCTCTTCTTTTCTGAGAGCATTCTAGTGTGAGAAAGAAAGGAGAAGTGTGAGAATTAAGTGAGAGAATGTGAGATTGAAGTTCCATTCAAGCTTCATCTCAAGCTTAGTGAGTCAATTTTGAAGAATTCATCATCAAGTCATTCTTTTATGGAGTTTTTGGTGACTGTAAATCTCCATTTACAACAAGCTTTCATAGCCACTTACTCCCTCATTTCATGAGATTTTGAGTTCTATTTGATCCTAGAGAGCTCTTGATTTCTAATTGTTTAAGTTCCTTTTGGAGAGATTATGATTGCGAATATTTGACTGATTTCTTTGCAATTTTTGGATCTCAATTAGTCAATTAAATCATCCTCTTGATGATTTAATTTGGTGAAATTTTTAGGGGAAACTACGCCAAAGTTTTCCCATGCCCATTCTACTGAATTCTACACCAAATTGAGAATGATTTGAACCCCCTTCTCCTATAGTTTTTCACACGTTTTTTTATCCAAATTCATGAGTCTCTCTTGTGTTGAAAAGTGCCACAACGTCTAGTTTGTATGATGCTTCCCACTGAGATGATGTGAAATTAGCTAATATCTTGGTGCCATTTGAGTAATTATTCTAAGGTACCTTGGCCGTAAACCGAGCACAAAGACCTCGCTTATTTGGCTTCCCATGATCAAATTTAATGTGCACTCTGTAAGTGTTTGTTTTGGTGAAGAAGGATATTGCATTTGAGGTGTTTGATGTAATTCCAAAATGATCTATGATTTAGCAATGTAATTTGTATAGTGCTAATTTTGTAGCACTTAAGTATTGTCTTATATTTTATTCAATCTCCTTGGTGTATTATGTGTTTGAACTTTGTGAAGGGACCTAATAGAGTTGTATCATTCCTTTTAAGTATATGAGTAGTCAAGTTTGGTGGTTGACTTGGCTTAATACACCATCAATAGCGACCCTTGAGAAAATTCATCCTCAAATAAATTGGCATCAGTATACTGAATCACCAAGCCGATGTCAAGGTCATAGAACTATAACCCTTTACCCTATTTGGGTACAACATATTTGGGTACAACACTTTAAACAATTGCGATGAATACTCACGTCACCTATCGGAACACCTCACCTGTCAGACCCAAGGACCTTAATTTTCCTACCGGGCTAATTTTCCACCTTGGCCTTATACTTCTTAATGATATCTAACGCAATAGATATATTTCTAACTGATAAACATGCCCAAAACCCAAATAGTCATCTATAAAGGTGATGAAGTATATCTTTGTCCTCTTGTGACCACATTCATACGTCCATAGATGATAGTGTGGACCATATAAAGCTGCTCTCGCAGCTTTGGAAAATGGTTCCTTATTGAGTTAGCCTTGCACGCATGATTCACACATTTTCGAAGAATTTCCTTTAACATTTTTCAAAATGCCGCCTCTCATCAATCTCTCCATTTGACTTGCATTGACGTGCCCCTGAGCTTCACGTACACATCCTCCTACAATCCATTATTCAGGAACCCAAACATAACTACCTTACCCCACAAAACCTATCCCCGACTTCAACTTACTCAGAAAAATTCTAATAAAATCAGCCTTTGACAACTTCCATAATTGAGAGAAGATTTTTCCTTATCTTGAGCTCCAAAAATGTGCCGTGATGAATACCAAGAACATAGTCTCCTACTCGAGCACTGCACTCTTACACTTAGATCCCAAATACACATGTTGTTCACCTGGTGATATAGTTTGAACGAGCAATGCCCTTCCTTGGTGTTTGGCACTGGGGCTGTGGACCAAGAGTTTAAACACCAAGTATCCCATGGATTGGAAGCATACACACAAGTGAATTAATTGTTCTTATCCTGGACATTCGCATTAGCTCCCTCAAACTTACAGTACCTCTTAATGTGTGCCCTTGGTTTTACTACAGTCCTTTTTCGTATTTTTTTGGATAAAGTTTATCTTCAGTTTTATTCTCTACCTTAGGTTTCTTTTGATTATTTTGATTACTCTGAGAACCTTATTTATTTTAGACCGTGGTTAGAGTAACAACATATCATGTGCATGGCATTGCTACAATATGGTCCTCCTTTTTGTGCTTCGCCTTTCCTCCGTGCCCTACGGATGTTGAACAGCTTATACATCGAAATTCAGTCTTGTGGGGTGAAGGAGATCTTATGAATGCATCCCATGAGTCAGGAAGAGACTTCATCAGATTCACCGCTTGAATATTCTCCTTAACTCAAAGTCTGAACATTTCCATCTTGCATACCGTGAATCAAAAATGTTTGCACGTGGTCAGCAATCTTTGCCTCCATCTTGCATCTTCAGGCCAAAAACTTTTCTTCCTAGAAAGGTATCTTTTTGTCAGAAAGTTTATACCTAAATCACACCATCTAATCATGGATCTTGCATCCTGAGAGTCTCATACTACAATGCATATGAATCCCACCAGTGAGGCCAACATTTGATGCTTAGCAGAGATATTTTGCATCGCCCACTGAGCAAAGGCCTCCCTTGCAGCCTCAAAAGCCTTGGCTCAGGATTCATTCTGGAGCATTATTGAGAGGACGTGAGCCAAACATTCCTCTTGCAACATATACGCGGCCTTGTATTTCCAAGTGAGAGTTTCATCCATCAAACTTCTCTTCCTTTAGTGACTCAACCATGATATGGCCATGACTGATTTATTAACTAAAAAACAAAGCCAATTAATAGCGAAAAAAGGATAGCAAAAGTAGGGCTCTGATACCAAAGATAGAGGCAATAACTGGGTGCTACAGGTTGTTGCTGGTCAAAACTTTCAAGCAAGACTGAAATGAGCATCTTTATGGCCTCATTGAAGGTACGGCCCATGATAGAGCAGAATGGTGGATCAAGATTCGTGTAGCCGACACCAAATAGTTGGGAGAAGGCTCCAAGGATGATGATGATGATGACTGAATTGAGCATCTTTTATGAAAGGCCCTATAATTCCCTGCTCCTTCATGTGCCTCTTATGAAATTTTACTGTGTGAAACAAGACTCAAAACCACAAAAGAGAAAACAAGGTTTGAACCAAGAAAAGTTGCTGCCATGTTGCTAACTAGGTTCTCCAAAACCAAGAAAATAATTACTAAAGGTTAGATACCTGAGAAATTACCTACAATCACCTTCTAGGGTTTGGTATGAAAGGTAGACTATATGATTAGGCCAAGTATATGTAGTTTAAAATTTTTCTCAATTTTCTTATTTATACTGGCTAGACCACTTACAAGTATCCAAAATTACAACTTCAATTAAAAACAAAACCAAAACAACTAGAGGATTGTCACTTGCATGCCACTAATATAAAACTCCATTCAATCTTAAAAAAAATTACATCACGTATACTTTGAGATCAAGAAAGCATTAGATTAAAAGAAAACCAAAAGAAATGCCAAGGATTACCTTCAAGGACTTACAACACCCCACTCCAAATATCTCCAATACCGATGGCCCACGGGATCTAGGTCATCAACTTTGTCTCATAACATGGGAAGCCTAGGAAGACCCCTACTCTAATAAGAGAGCATCACATCACAACATAACCATGGGATTGGGCACCCTCTACCTCCTTCGGGTGCGTAGCACCCCTTAAAATTTGGCTAGTGAGAGGAAGACATGATGAGAGAAAAAGAAAGGAGAGCGACAAGGGCGAGCAGCTCTAGGCAAGAGAGAGATGAGAGAGAGAGGACTAGAGAATTGTGTGTAGAGGTCACCCACCAAGGGGGTATTAATAGATGCAATCTAGGGTTTCTGGGGTCTCGGGTTTGCCATCTCTTTGAAACTTAATTTAACTGCCGATCTAAAGAGATTTGTGGGGTGAAGGTATCTTAGCCACCCATTCCCTGAATCAGCCATCATAATTAAAAGAGAGATACTAGAATCATAGTTGTTGGAAACGACTGAGATTACAAATCATTTTAGGAATTAGAATCACGAAACCGCAGCTGGCAAGAAGATTCTTGTTCTCGAAATGGACATCCGTACAAGGGGAATCATGGGAAATAAGATTTCTACTTTATAGGAATCGAGATTTGACCCAAATGGAATCGGGATCCGTACATATATGGAATCAAGATTCCAACCTCTTTCGAATCGAGTTTTCGACCTATTTGGAATCGACACATATGGAATCGAAATTCCTTTATATATGGAATCGAGATTCCAACGTTTGTGGAATCGAGTTTTTGATGTATTTTGAATCGATTCATACCAATTTGGAATTCAGATTCATATCACTTTGGAATCAAGTTTCGACCCACATGGCAATCGAGATTTGTACCTCTACGGGGATGAGTTTCAATCCTCTTAGAATAAAATTCCTACATCGATGACATCTCGTGCCTTAAAAACTTAAAAATTAGATCTCATCAAGCAATCGAGATCAGAAGTCTTTGAAGACAATGTATTGACTATTGAGCCTTAAAACAGTATCAAAAAGTATGGTCAAGTAATAGACACTCGTAGTCTACTAGGGAAATGTCCACAAAAGATACACATATTATTTCATGTATTTTTGACAATGTCATTATGAATTCATTATTATAGTTCAAAATAAGATTTTGCATCTGCCATGGTGTTTTCTATGTTGTAGTCCTATTTGAATAGAAAACTCTTTACCAATTATATTTTCAAAAAAGGCAGCCAATCCTAGCACTATTAGAAATGTGATCCAAGCTAGTCCTAGCACTATCAGAAACATGATCTGAATCGAGCCTAAATCTTTATTGCTTAGAGCACATATGAACTATGGGAGAATGATCTCCAATCTGATTTCCAAATAACTTTATAAATATCTGAACTGATCTATAAGTCACAAATTTGTGCACGTAAAACATTAATACTTGATTTTGTAGCATTACAATTCCAAGAAAATCAAATCGAGATTCTATGAGGGTGGAAACGAGATTTGATGTTTGATTGATTCGTGGTTTCCTGCATCTATGATTCACGGTACTTCATGTTTAGTAATCTGGATTGAAAAAACAATCTGGTCAAGTATCATTATATGTGGAATCCGGATTTAACAAGTGTAGAATGGAGATTCAACAACGGTGGAGACGAGAATCAATTAATATTACAAACGAGATTCTATAAGTGTTGTAATCGAGATTCCTAACTCCATGAAAACAGATTCTGTGAGGACTCCTTGTCTAAATTACATAATCGGGACTCCGAATCAGAGTCGCAACCTTGGATGAGAAATTCCGATAACTATGACTAGAACCATAGTTGTTAGAAACGCCTGGGAACCCGAATCGTTTTAGGAACCGGAATCGCGGTCGGCTAGAAGATTCCTGTCTTAGGAATTGTTGTCCGTACAATAGGAATCGATTCCTAAGAACAAGATTCCTAGTTTTTGAGAATCGTGTTTCGACTGAAATAGATTCAAGTTTCATCCACCTATGGAATCGATCGAGTTTCTGACATATGTGAAACATAGATATGTTGTTGTTTCGAATTGTGAATCTAACATATTTGGAATCAAGTTTTAAAAGTATATAAATCAAAGATCCATGCCAGTTTGAGATAGAGATTTACAATAACATGGACTATGGAATATGTTTGACGACCCTTACCAGGAATCAAGATTTTATTTTTATGGAGAAGGAAGCCTCAAGCACATCTTGAGCCTCATCAACTTTAGAACCTATATTGGATGTCTCTTATTAGAAGGTTTCCTGAATTTTAAAGTGATTATGCTGACTATTGAACTTATAGTCATTATATATAAAAGACAAGTATTCCTAAATTTTGATTTTGAATTCATTATTATAAAGACAATATAGGATTATGTCTACACCATGCTTTTACTTTTAATTGTATGTGTTGTATTTATCAATTATATTTTAAATTTAAAGTAAAGGCCATCCAAAGTAGCACAAGTAAAATAATGAAACCTTGCAACCACTAGAAGCATTCGAAGGAAGATTTCTACTCCATTTGACATGGAAACAAGATTTAATCATCGCTAAAATCCAAATTCGATATATTTGGGAACGAACGTCTACCTGCAATTAATGGATTCAAGTTTTCAAAGATGTGTTGGATAGAGATTCTAAAATTAAGGAATCGAGTTTCCTTTGTTCCGATAAATGGTTTCTAAAGATGTGTTGAATCGAGATTCCGAAATTGAGGAATCGAGTTTCCTTGGTTCCGAAAACAGGTTTCTAAAGATGTGTTGAATCGAGATTCCGAAATTAAGGAATCGAGATTCCTTGGTTCTGAAAAACGGTTTCCGTGGAGATTCCTTAACGGAAACGCGGAATCGGGTTTCGGAACAGGAAATGCGAGGTTGTTGGAGAGATTCCAGTAACTATGCTAGAACCATTAACCCTCAGTTTCCTTGACCTATTCCTATCAAATATTAGATTTTACTCAATCAATCCTCTCTCTCAATCAAAATATTCTCAATATTTGTCAGATCTTTGTCTACTTCTAGAAGTCTTTTAGAACAAGTACCCAAAGAGAGAGAACAATGTGGATTGTTAAGGTCCTATGGGTTCCATGTTGGTTCCACACCCCATTCAAGAGGGCCTCCACGTGGTGGGCCCTATTCTAGACAGGTCCTCGCATATACCCCTAACAATTTTAAACGAAATAAAAAAATTTTTAGAACTCATTTAATATTTTTAAAATTGCTCGGTATTTACAAAACTTTGAAAAATCAATTTTTAGCTATCTAAAAATTATTTTTGATAAAATAAAATATATGAGCATTTTAAAAAGGGAAAAGTTTATATAAGTTGAGGCTCTAAACAATCAAATTAGGGCCCACATCAAAATTTTCACTAGAAGAGGTTTTTTTGATGCCCAAATATCCTCAAATTGATCATCTCGACATCGAGATGCATGGACATGAGAAAAAAATGGATTTCAAGTTTCGAAAATAGTGTATCTTGTAATGCATTTTTGGACCGTCAACTTTCAAGATTTTCAAGTTTTCATAGATCTGCGATCTACACCAAATTTTTAAGCTTTAAACTTTCTAATTAAAGATGAAAATATATTTTAAGGCTCTTACAAAGATTTCCAGTATTGAAACTACATTTCTCGACACTATTTGAAAGTGCGCTTTACTTTGATTGTTTAGAGCCTCGGCTCTATACAAACCACACCCTTTTAAAAATTCATTTTAAGGTTTTATAATTCAAATAAAACATATTCAACTAAAATTTAATGGGAATTGGATCCATCAAGTCAAGAATTATGAGAATACACTAAGGCACTCCATCTATAATAGGAACTGTGTACTACTGTCATCTTCTCAAACTGATCCAATAAAAACCATAACCCACAGCCCATCGTAGAGGCTCATGATTAGTCCATCAAAGTCAACCAATAAATGAAGAGAACACGATTCAGTGTGCATCATAGGTACTAAGCCTAGCAAATGTAGGTGCACTCTTCTAGCAAAGGCCTAGTCATACACCAAGCAAAGATTGCTGCCCACTATGTCCTACAAAGAGGCAAGTCAGTAGAACCAGCTCTAATGGCCTATTTCGTCCAAGTAGAACAAACTCACAATATTGATTTCATCCAAGTAGGGCATGTCCACATGGCCAGCTTCATCTATGTGAATCCAACACTCCCACTCGCACTAAGAATGTTCAACAATATAAAAGCGTGAGTTTAAACACATGGGGAATACAAAAGAGCTTTTTATCAAAACAACCAAGTATTAAGGCCTTTGAATGCTCGATAACTTTTGGCCATAGAAGCCCTTTTCAACTCAGATTGCAAGCATAATCGATTAGAATTTGGAGTGATTTAATCGCTTTTTATCAGAACACCCAAGTATCAAGGCCCTTGAATGCTACAAAACCCCAACAACTTTTGGCCATAGAAGCCCTTTTCAACTCAGATTGCAAGCATAATCGATTAGAATTTGGAGTGATTTACTCCGAAAATCTAAATAAGATAATTATAATTTTATAGAGAAAAATCTGATAGTAGCTGCAGATTATGACCGTAGATAAGTCCTTTCAAGTTATATGGTTATGTACAACTGGTTCGACCTTCTATGTACTTTACTTTTAATTCAAGTCTCTATGATAAGAATGACTAGATCTAGATGAAAAGGAGAAGTTGGTAATATACAAAACTGATTTCATAGTTGATCACTTCCGAAATTAAAAAGGGGTCCGTATTCATCTACTAATTTTGACCGCATATAACTTCCTTCGGGCTATCCTATGTGTATAAACTGATCTAAATCAGAGTTATCTCGCCTGTGTTTCATCCCTGGCATGGGGATAATTATTCATCTGGATTTGAAGCGCGTTCAAGACCCATCCTGTTAGAGCACAAGAAAAAATGGAGCGTATTCTCTGCTGCCGATTTTGACCACAGATGGGTGTTTTCAGGCCATGTATCTCTTTTCTTGTTTATCTGCATTTGCATGCTTTTATGTGTCATAACTTTCTTTGATTCCAATTTGATTTGTTTAGCGTGAAATTACCATCAAAGGTTTGAATTGGGATCTTATGCATAAGATGGGCGCTTATACAATTTCCATGATTCTATCTAGATAAGCTTTTCGCAGCCTATCTTATGTTCTAGGATATAAAAACCACCCAAAGACAGACAGACATGCTGGTTTGTTGTGAGAAATCATCTTGAGCATATGATGAAAGAGGGATCTTGTGATCTGGGGCAAACATAAATTCTGTTTGGTGAAGAGAGGATCAGTGTGAAAATCTAAGAAAGAATGAGGGGGCTCCAGTATTTGGAGCCTAAAACCTGTCAACACTGCATTTCTTGGTAAGTAGTGGTGAAAGTTTGCAAATCGAGAGGGGCAACAAAGGCAGCAAGTTGTGAAGCATAGATATGAACTTGAACAAACTGGTGGCTGCCTAAGGGCCCGGAAAGGATTCTCTTAGTATACTTGGATTTATTTCATATATAAGGTACATGTCAAAAATGCCGAGAATATCAAATTCTAGAACTTGTAGGTGGAAGATTGTGCTTTGAATTTCAGCAACCCCAGATTATACTTGGCCTAGGTGAACTAGGAGGTCCCAGCGGCCCATTTCTGCGAAATGTTTAGGGAGCAGTTGGTATGGACTTCTCAGTTCAGGAGGGACCTTAGGGATGGGGAAATTAAGCATCTCGTTACTCTACTAGGCACTCTCAATACTAATATCCCATGGCTCGGCAGGGAAAATATGGTATGCACCCCAACTCTAAGTGGCCGCTTCAGACATCCTTTAATTGAACTTTGACTATGCCTATTCCACCTCCTTGGTTGCCATAAAGCGTAGTTCCCCTTTGCACCACTGAAAAATGCAAGTGCTCAGCGTTGGATTTTGTAGCCTTTAAAGGTCCAGAGAGCTTGTAAAAATGAATTTTTATAATAGAATATGCACTTCAGTGGGAGTGTGTTGATTGACCAAGGGTTGGCCAGTTTATGGCCCTGGCTTTGTCCAAAACCCTTACCCCTTGGCATGTGGTACTACAAGAAGGATTTACAATGGGTCATCCCTTGTTGAGGTCGGAGAGATGCCCATGGATGATGTTTGTAGGCCAGGAGAATTGTGTGGTCTCTTGTGTGTGGTCATAGGTCTGTGAGAGTAAGGGCCAAAGACTCAACAACCTTTCGCACGGTATGACATACAAGGACAAATGTACGTTTGCATAGAGAGAGCCCCTTTTGCACTGTATTGACAAGTACTGGACTTGTTCTTAAAGAGGGGAACTAAAATTCACATTCTAGGATCATGGTTCCACTGTTTATTATCCAACTTTGACACGTCAATCATGAAACCTTGCATTGAAGCTGTGGGTCATGGGTCATGGGTCTTTTGTTGAGTTGGATAAGAAAACAGTAGTGGATCATGGTCCTTGGGTTAAGTGGAGTGCATTTTTTGCCGCTAATTTTGACCCATTGGTACCAGTCCACTTCTAAAATATTTTATTTTGGTATCAGAAATGTTCTTATAATTTCTACAAACTTTCTTAGAATTTTAAAAATTTATTTCTGATGTAAATTCATTAAAAAAAGTATTATCAAAATTTTCAGAACTAGGAAGGGCACATCTGTGAACCAAGGATCTAGCCCCCACATGTGTATACCACCCATGAGTGGGACGTGTGCCTGTGTGGGGCCCATATGATGCCCCTAGGGTGGCACACCCCTCTTATTTCGTTTGTACCACGTTTAGTTTAAAGTTTGGTTAGCTAGGGATCCTTTTAAAAAAATTAAAATAGATTTGTTCCCTATTTAAGTGGGAGTTTTAAAAATAAATATTGTTTTAATTAAGAGTTTGGTTTGACCAAAACTCTAATTATTTTGACTTCCTACAGATTTTAGAAAGATATTAGGAAGTTTTGGGGTTATAATTCTAATTTAACTAGAAGTTGGACTTGGGTCAAATTATAAGGAAATAAAGTTCTTAATTTCCACCGAAAATCATGATGGCTGATTTATGGGATGGATGACTCAGATTTTTTCTCTTTCACCCCATAGACTTCCTAAGTTCCTATAGGTCAAGCTGTGTCATTGGATACGCAATACATAAAGTTCTCTCTCCTCCATATATAGGTCTCCTCCATATATAGGTCAAGCTGTATCATTGGATATGCAATACATAAAGTTCTCTCTCCGCCATACATAGGTCAAGCTGTGTCATTGGATATGCAATACATAAGTCAAGCTGTGACATTAGATATGCAATACATATAGGTCAAGCTGTGTCATTGGATATGCAATACACAAAGTTCTCTCTCCTCCATGAAACAAATCTCTCTCATCATTAAAAGCCATTTTTCTCCCTCCTCCCTTCTGAAAAGGGCCATGCCACCAAAATTTGATAAGACAAGGGTGCCACATTGAAACCCTAATTACGGTTTTACTATTTGGAGAAGAAAAAAGGGTATGCCCAGCCATAAGACGATTCTATGCCTTCAAGCCCAGCCCTAATTTGTTCTCAAGGATTCTTACAAACACTAGTTAGGTTTCCATGCTCTCTAAAACCCTAGAGAAAGAGGTATTGCATGTGAAAGCTTCCCATCTCTAAATTTTAGCAAGATCAAAAGGAACAAAAAGTGTGCCATCAGTCAGTGAATCGGATGTATCAAGCCCAGTGAGGGTGACTCTAAGCATCATCTCATGAGGCTTCCCAGTAGATTTAATTAATTTTCAGTCATATTTCATATATTTTTCTGTGAATTTTCAGGAACTTATATTATACTCGAAACTATAATGGAGGATTGTTTATCGCTTCTAGATGTTTTTTATTTACTTTGGAAGTAAAAGTAAAGATCCTAGGTTGTGTCTAGGATATTAATTTTGATTTGCAACAGTGTAGAGTGACCCATGTAAGTGGAATTTCGGTATATTGAATAAGAAAAAAAGTTGAATTTACTACCTTGAGTTCCACATAGCCACTCGTTTCACTCAGTTGGGCGATCCAATCCAAGAAGGCATTCACATGACCGGCTGCAGCATAGAGGGATCCCCCTGCCTTATCATTTTACTATGTGCAAGAGTGAGGAAGAATTGATCAACCACCTATCTTACACTGCTAGGGAGCAATTAAAATGTCATCCTATATGCTGTGGTGATTTGGGTGGTGTTGGGTGACCCATGGTAAGTGGGACAATTGTTTTTACCTTACTTCTCCCCTGCCCTTCCATGGGCCAATTTCTGTGCCAGGCCATGCTCATGGCTACAAATTGAATAGCTAATTAGAACGCAATCCTCGGATATTCAATGATCGAATGCCACATATTGAGAAAGCGACCAATAAAATTGTTGCTCGAGTGATAGTTTGGACAAGAAATCATAATGCTTTTTGGTTTTTCTCAGTGGAGGACTTTCTGACAAATTGGAAAGCAGTCCTACAAACTAGGACCATGAATACAGTGATCCACTCATTGGTCCTCTCTGGTGCCGAGAGTTATCAATCTGAACTTCCACAGTTGCTCACTCGGCAACCCTTGCCTGGCAGGGATTGTGGGGCTTCCAAGATCATGCATCTCAGGTTCAACTAACATTCTCAGGTCTTATTGGGACCACAAACTATACAGTTCCTGAAGCACAGGCCTTACAAGGAGGTATAACGCTGTCTAACAGTAGCTGGGGACGCTCTCTCCATGTTGAGAGGGGTTCCCAAAATGTCAAAGCTTGGAGCTCAAAAGCTTCCTTGGAGTTTGCAATCCATCTTCATCCAGATATTTGGGAAATCTCTCTCTCTCTCTCTCTCTCTCTCTCTCTCTCTCTCGCTCTCTCTCCCTTCTGAAACCAGCAGGCATCGCTGCCCAACTTTTTGTACAAACAGCAGCATTTATGAACTGTAATTTTCTTTACATTAAATATTCTCAGAGAAAAAAAGAGAGATGATCATGATCTCTGATATTGAACTGTTGTAAGAAACAACTATTACACTCATGAAATCCCCATTTTTGCACTATATCAGCGGCGAGAAGCCTTTTTGATAAGCTACCCATGTGAACCACGAGGTAGTAGGGTGTACCAGTTTTCCTCATATGTTCTTGAGTGTTTTGCTTTTGGTTCCATGCCTTCTTATAAGTTCAAGAGCACTTTTTGATGTGACTTCCGAACAGTCACTAGGCACCCATGAGAGCTTATCTTCAACCAACTTGGCCAGTATGAAGCCTCCTCTGGGATTAGCTCCTAAGCCCTCAACAGTTTCCCACTTGTTGGGGGAGGGATCACCATGAGTTCACCATGAGTTCCCATTCCAATATGGAGATGGTTATAGATTTACCAAGCCCCAAATATAATTTCTTTCCCAAAAATCTCATACGACTTTAGCTAATAAGGACAACTGTAGCTAATGAGGACACAATGATATCCTTAATTTTTTGACATCAAATAACAATAATATTTAATTTCTCCTAGGCATAATCAGTCCCCACGAGTACACCCCCACATTACAGCCAAATCAGAAAAACTTATCTTGAGTCTCTGAATTACATGCTCAAATGACTTGAAGAAAACCACAACACCAAATACTTGCATGTCTTCCAATTGATAATAATACCAATAAACCTCAATTGGAAACAATAATTCGCAAATAATAACAAGTGTCTCTCACTGCAAATGAGACACAATCTCGCATTTCTTAAAATTCGATGATTAAAATGCTACCATAAATGCCTGATAAAACAGCAGGAAGCATGTAGCATGCCATACGAACAAAAGCTCGTACACTTTAGCGAGAGAGTAAGAAAGAAAAAATCATCGTCTAAGTAAGAAGAAATGGGTTAAGACCATGGAAACAAGGGGCTCAAGACATACTCTCCCCAATTGACATGTATAAAATGAGTATGATGTCAATGTCATACATGAGATCATGCACATGTCACATGAGAATTGTGTCAGCCCTTGGTACTAGAACGTTAATTAGTCTCACATCACCAAAAAGGTGGAGAGAAGAAAAAAAGAGGGTCGTGAGGTATAAGGTAGGCCTTGGGATCTCAATTGTTATAATGGTCTTTGGGTGTTAACATTTTATGATCCCATGACCACAAAGCAAAAACAACCCCAGGACTACAAAAGACAAACCAATGAAATAGTCCATACTAATCTTGAAATTGTTTTGAAGCACAATTAATAAAGCTACCATTTAGTCTCTAGATTGACATCAAGAGAGCACTTCCAAATCAAATACTAAGGTAGAATACAGGCCAATTTATTCCATACGTACTGGAGTCAGATAGCTATATGGCAGGTAAGGTGATTTCGTCTTCCTATTTCTTATCCTACACCTCATCATGTTTTCCACAAAAAGAATAACCAAGGTTCAATCCGAGGTTTCCTAGGGAGTCAATAACACCTATCAGCATACCAACCCTCTCCAATCCACTGCCCACAAAACACCCAAATCGATAAATAGGCAAAGGATTGTCTGAACCACACATTCACTTCAAGAGAATCCACACCTCAGAAACCTAGAATCCATCAGTTGACAATGCTACATGACCAAGAAACATCTACCAGTTAATACCAATGGTAATGATCATCAACAAAAATATAAAAAAATCAATTATTGAGATTTCAACAATGGCCCAAAAGGTTATGCAGTTCACCATCAAAAAGTTCACATACTTTATAGTCAGTATATTGTAGATGGAGTACATAAAACTGCATATAACAATATGACAGAATTATCTGATGAATCATAAGATCAATAACCCATCCCAGTCTCTGTATGCTATAAATGATGCACCCACATAACATCAATTTAATATGCCATGCTACCTCTGAAGGTGATATTGGTTTTACTTTCCATTGAGCATCTCCATCTTTTGAAATTCCATGAAGATTTGAACATTTCATATCATTGAGCCAAATTACAGATCTGCAATTGCAACAATAGCCCCTGTTTGATGCAAAACTCCTCGACGATTTTCCTAGCAAGAGAGTAAAATGACATGGAAGTGAGCAAGTTAGAAAATAAAAAATGCATGACAATAAACTGTTCATGCATGCAAAAGAACAGTTTAGAAACACAATTGGTTGACTTGGGACTCACCAGGCCAATCGACCTTAGGATAACTCTGAGCCGCTAAGTTTCGTTAGGGCTCAACTTATTATAGTAAGGCTTGAGTCTTACTGAGCCAATTGGAATGGGAGTAAAGTGAATCCTGATCCCATTTATTAAAACCATGCATAAATAGTTATAGTGAATTTATTTTTAAACTAAATAGCAACAAAATGTTAATTTTCATTATGAAAAATTCATTGCAAACTAAAAAGGGATTGAAAAACCGGACAGGACTGGCCGGTTCGACTGGTGGACTAGTGAACCAATGCTCAAACCAGTCCGGCCCAGCCCTTTGGATTGGCCTGTCCAGTGAATCGAGGCTGGACAGGTCAACCGGCTTGTCGAACTGGTGAACTAGTGGATTGGCCAGTCCACGATTGAACCTCCCAGTCCTGATGGGGGCAGAAAATAATGAAGAAACCCATTTTTTAAAATGTAAATGGGTATTTTGGACATTACATGCTTTGGGAGGGGTTGAGGGTTAGAATGAAATTTTTAAGAAAACAAGTTTTGGCAATTCTCTCTCTCTCTCTCTCTCAAAAAATGCCCACCACCCCAACTGAAAAACCTATTTCTTCGAGCAATAATCTGACCATTTGACGGTGTGATTCAGGCCATCGATCCCACTAATTCAAACCTTTCATCCCCTTTTCTTTTATTATTTGTTCACATTTGGAAAAATAGAAACAATGGATTTTTTAGAGGGGGATGGGTGCAAAAGGAAAAAAAAACAGTGTTAGGGTTAAATTGTGGTATAAAAGGTTTTTTTTTTGGTGGGGTGGGTGGGTGGGGGACATATGCCTAGAAAGTACAAATTGGAGGGGTATCTATAATTTAGCTAAAACAAGAAAAGCCTGTTCAAAAAAAAAGAGTTGAAACTCTAAATTGAAACATTGATAACTTCCTTTGCAACTTTATAGGTGGACATGATGATTGGGGATGGAATTTAATTATGAGGAAGGTGATGTACATGAAGCGGAAGGAGATAACAATGAAAAAGAAAAATATTAATTTATTTTAGTAAAATACGTAGGAAATACATAGGACTTAGTAGCGTAATTTGTAGTTTGTACCAAGGTGTGGCCCATGGAATGTGCAGATTAGGAGATGTGAACTATAATGTTATTTTTCCCTTTTCCCAATATTATGGTGTGTTAAAATTTTTTTTATTCCAAGTAATTTAATTTTTCTGAATTTCTAAATTTTCTGGATTTTTTCATAATTTTCTCTATTTTTAGTCTTCTTTTTTTTGCATTTTTCCCTTTTTTATTTTTAAATTATGTGATCTCCTAACAGGTGAATGAGTCCGGTCGAACCAAACCAATGCCTTCACCAGTTTAATCATAGGTCCAGTCCTAATAACATCATACTACGCACAATATGTAGAAGCATAAGATATTTCAAGTATGACATAACAATCACTTATGTGATCGTTGAATTATTTGAATAGGCAACATAAAGTTTCTTATTGAGATTGCATATAACAGCATTAATAGAGTGGCAACAAGAGAGAAAAGTAGTCAACCCAACTGAAACCACTATGATTTAAAAAAGAGAAAGGAGAACATGAACTATGATCTTCAAATTGGAAAAGGCAAAACAAAAAAAATACAGTCTATTTGAATGTTTGGATTCCAAAACAATCTTTTCAAATCTGGAAACTTGATAATGAAGAGGTGTGGAAAGTATAACAATGTCGTATGGACCTTCCAAATTATTCTCTAATTTCATTTTCATAAGCCTGTCAGATAATTGTTGCTCGAAAAATATAGAATAAAATCAACCTAAAATGCTGGATTGTTGGGTCCAGCATTTTGTGACAATTCCAGAAGGTCTGGAAAACATACAATCCCGAAAGGCAATTAACATTGCAGAAAACATGTACAAGAACCATTCACGCTGCTTATAGATGGCTCACAGAATAAAATTAAAGTATGTGTCACATTCTTTAGAAGGATTAAGTAAACATACCTACATATTTACTCCTAAAAGCCTCTTTCCAACTAATATTTGCACTTGAATCCACATTTTTTTCTTCTTTAAAGGTATTTGTTGGCTTCTCTGAATTTGGATCCTGCCGTTTCCCTTCTTCAGCACAATATAACTCAATGTCATTAAAAAGGCGGGTGTATTGTGATCGCCACAGTTTGTTATCACTTGCTGCTGAATTCCATAACCTAAAAAATAAAACATTATTTGTAAGGGACTATTACCCAAGCAAAATGAAACCGGAACAGGAGATTTAGTTCTGGTTCTTAATAGGGGCACACCAGCACACAAGTCCAGCAGAGACCAAAGACCGTCCATCCAGGAAACTGAATATGTGGATAAGAACATCTTGTGGGAGTTGAGTTGCATCTGAAACAAACCGATAAAGCAGTACCACTGAATGAATTGAGAACTAACTACCACATTTCCATATACTAGGTAATGAAGCCACGTGCATTTTCCTCAAGATCAAAGATCAGAAACATTTAATATAACAACAAGCATTTAAAAGTTCCATTCCACATTCCTCATAGCATTGCGCAAATGTTTCAAGCAATCTCCATATTTGTTCTTTTCTGATAAATCCCCATTTCCATGTGCAGTAACTTCAAGAAGCAAAGCAACAGAAAATGTCCAATGAGCTAACCATACCAAAAGAAGTACGTTGATTTATTGTTAAAATAAAAAATGTTCAAGTTTGAAGGAAAGAAAGAGGACAGTACATCAACAACTCCAGTGGCAAAAATCCAAATGCCAATCCCTTCCCCAGCTACACTCGTAACTTCAATTTATCAGCAACACAGTTAGCTTCTTTGTGAACAGGATTTCCACTACAAATAGCCAGAGGGAAAAAAATAAAAAGAATCTGTAACCACTAAAAAACACTAACAATCATCCACTAGACAGCGTCTTGACAAGACAACTTTGGGCATATTACTAACTACCGAGGTTTCTGGGAGTAATGGCAGGAAACTATAATAACACCAAGAAGACCCATAGCTTTGACAAACGTTTGTTTTGAATTCTCAACAGATGATGCTACCACTCATGCATTGTCCACACACTCAGGGAAGGGGTTTGAGCATGGTGTTACCAGAGGAGAGGGCAAGGGTGCCCATCTTGTGCCTCCGGCACAAGTGCCTAGGTGCAGGAGAGAGGGAGCGGCACTCGGCATGACACCAGGCAGAATTGGCAGTAACGAGATAAAATGCAAATCAGTATTACATAATAGAATCTCCCAAATTAGAATATATGCAAATCAGTATTACATCATAGAATATTCCGAATTAGAGTATAGAGTTAAGCATCATCATAGGTAGTCTTGCACTCATGCTCACAGCTGGAATGTAAACCATAGACTTTATACTCTTTGAGCCCAATGCAGACACTCTGACATTAATACAGCAGGTGGGTTCCCATGCAAAACCTGCTCGTTTAGTGAGGATATTAAAGAAAGAAAGGGGAGAGGAAGAGAAAAAAAAACCAAAAAATTTCAACAAAGGACTGGCACTTACAAGGAGAATACTGATTATTACAGGTGTTTGCTGTAATTTTTTAGGTTTTTCACTTGAAAATCTGAATATAAAGAGACTTTGCACTTGAAATAATCTAAATCTAGGAAGGTCTCAACAATACATCTTGTTAGTTGATTTTAGATCAACTTAGAAAAGGGGCAAAAAGAGCAAAGCATGACCAGAAAAAAAAAATTATTTCAGAAAACACTTTTTTTTCTATTAAGTTACATTGAATGCGATAGAAGTGTAAGCCAGATATCCCTAGTTTATAACAGGACACAGAAAAGTATAAAAAGTGTGTTCATAAATTCCCAAAATTACAAGAAGTGTTTGAAAAAATATATTCTGATCCATAGGACAAGATACCAGGATTATCACCAAATCAATCAAATGGGTTGGATGGTGATGGAGGGACAGTGGAATGTAGAAATGACTCAATGATAAACAAAAATGAACTCATAGCTCAAAGCTTATGTCTTAGAATAATCACTTCACAAAGGTCTTGAAAACCAGAGCAAGTGAAATTAAGGTTTCCACAGTACAGCAACAGTCAGAAACCATATGATCGCTTCCGAAACCTCTTGCACTGCAACTTTGAAGGAAAACTTCTATTCTAGTAGAGAAGGAATATGCTGCTGGACCCTCTGCCCCATATCCTCCCAATTATGTTGGCAACTTACCCTGGTCTTGCCCCAATACCCTCAAACTGGGCTCAGTCCCTAAACAAGGCAAGACATACATGGCTCTGCCAAACAAATGGCTTCATATCATTAGCATCCATCAACAAAGAAGGATTGTTCCCATGGCTCCCACAGAGATCAGGTCCCCCTCTCGGAAGGATAGGACTCAGTATGATTCTCTGGAAACTCCTAACAAAAATGCATGGCCCCTCGCAAAGCTCTACAAGAACCATGTCCATGTCCATCTCATAAAATCTATCAATGGGGAAACCGCCAATTCAGCCACCTCATCCAACCAAGTGTTGCAGAAGGTTGCACAAAGCATACCCAACTCCAAAAATGACCCCAACCAGGTGAGCTTTCCTCTCCGTCAGAGCCAAACCCAGTCCCAGCCACTACCGACCAACATCTGGCCTAGTCTACAAACCTTATTTGCCCAAATGCTGAAAAAGCATCAGCCTATGCACTCTGGAAGTGGCCCAGGAGATGAGTTCAGAACATAGTTAGCAAGTCTAAAGATTAAAACAAGATCTTTTTTAAAAAATATGAGATTTTTTGAAATCTATAAAAAACTTTCGAGTTCTTCAAAACATTAAAAAAAAACACATTTTTTTGGAATAACTGATATAAATCAACTTTTTCCTTTTTTGAAATAAATAATTTCTAAAAAATCTTTTTCGCTTTTTAATTTTTACTGTGCTCAGTTTTAAACTTTCTTGAATTCCTTTTGCTTCTTGTTTGGATTACTGAGAGTTTTAGTTTCGAGATAAGTTTACTAAGAATGAGATTAAATCAAGATTTTTTATTTAACATTTCATCAAATTTTCATCAACAAAAGCATATTCCCAAGAAATAAGAAAAACTTATTAAATTGTTTCCAACATATTCCAGGAAAAATAACACTCTCCCAAAAACCATATTTCCTCAAAAAAGAGGAAGAGTAAACCAGTGAAATCTTCTTTTCCCTAAACCAGAAGTATCATTGCAAAGAGCAAGATAGAGTAATTCAATCACAGCTAAAGATTCAGGTAGGTGGAAATTAGGGATAACATTCTAATATTGGGATTTTTTAACGCGTATTGATTGGTACAAATAACCCTTAAATTACATCTCTTTGTATACACAAGTTTGATTAATTTTATTATTTGTTTGTTATTTCATTGGTTCACACAGTACAACAATTTTGATGGTGATATTAAGATTTTTTGGTCATTCAATGAGCTTGTATTGCTTCCCTCTTAGTTCAAACTCAGTCACATAGTCATTTAAAAAATGGACATGCATGTAGCTGAGATGCGCTTTGAAATTACCATAGATCAAGCTGAATAGGGAGGCCAAACTCTGGTATGCTTTTCGATGGTCACCATGGTGTGCACAGTATCAGGGAATACACTAATCATTCATGGTAGGGTCACAGTATCGAGGAATACAATAATCATTCATATGCCACAGACCATGGTTGATTGGAGACGGTAGTCCACAGGACACATTACTGGAATTCACCCCATCAAATGGAGGAACAGGAATCAGAGACACGTGATGCAGATGTAGCAAAAAGATGGATCGCCATCAAAGATAGGTTAACTATCAAAGGATGCCACATGGAGTGATACAACCGATTCAGCAAAGAAATATCTAGCCCAGCTGGCAATCTGGATTGCAGGCCACGATTCCAGTTTGAAATATGCGGTTCCTCACTTGTGTTACCCCTCCATCGGACTCAAGCAGCCCCTACTCTGTTGTACTCATGACCTCCGAGTTGGAAGGCTTTGGACCCCTCCGTTCATGCTAGAGGTGTCCTCCTGCACTTACCACAACCCCTGATCCCATCTCATCCATCTCTGCTGCTGAGGTTCAGCTAGTTGAAGTCTGACCAGATTGGGCTGCTTTTTAGGTTGGTTTGTAGACCTTGCCAGGTGTCAACTTTTTAAAATTTTCAATCAAGCATCAAGTTAGTCTACTTACAATTGCCAATTACATACAAAAACAGCAGCATACACATCATTTGACATCCACAACAAACTCAATTACAACTAAAATGAAGGCCAAAGAACCACCCCAGCTTGGCCCGACACTTCTTTACCATTCAATTAAAAAGTAGAGTTGCAATCACAGGACAATCTCTACTTAACAATGTCAATGCAACTATTGCATGCAACCAATTACAAAGAACATGACCATAACATAAATACATGGACACATTTTGCAATCTCACAAACAAAATCAAACACCAAACACCTGAGAACTGTGAGAAGCCAAATAAAGCAAATTGCCCAAAGTTACCTCAATTGGACCCCACACACCCATTTGCCAGATGACAATGATTGATAACACACGGATCAAGGTCCTTGCTCAATTTGGTGGGAAGCTCCAAGATGACACCCTAAACAAGCATCCAAAGTCGTGCAAAGGGCTGACATGAATGTGATCAAAGTGGGCTGGTATTCCTTGGCTTTGGCATGCCACTCAATGGGAGAAATTGAAGGCCAATATCAATTCAACCAACCATGCAAGTGGGGTGCATAGTGAGGTATGTTGTGACCCTGCTTATGAAGCTCCAATGGACACCAAATGGTGGCTGATCTAGTGGAGAAACGGGACTATGATCAGCCCATGAAAGTGGCTTGGAGGCTATGGAGTCTTGGGCAATGTTTAGGCCTTTGTGAGATAGGTATAATGGAACTAGTACGTGGCTTGCGAGAGGGCTTTACCAAGAATCAATGTGAATTTTATGCATGGACTATAGTCAAATGGTGTCTAGAGTAGGGGTGGCAATTGGGTCTAGTGGGTCAACCCAGCCCGGGTCCAGGTATGGGTCCAAGATTTGGACCCAGCGGGTCAAGCTGGGTCCAGATCTTGGACCCGACTTGAATTCCGTTTGGGTCCGGGTCCAAGTCGACCCGACCAAGACCCTGACCCTGACTCTGACTCAACCTTATTTTATTAAAAACGCACATGCACTTGCACACACACACACACACACACATATATATATATATATTATTAATTGTATATACATATATATAAAATACATTTTTGAAGTAGGTGTTTAATCCCCTGCATTATTCTTTAATAAGATGAACGGTGGGGATTAATCCTCTCACCAACTCACTTTCTCTTTTAGGTTTCAATTTCCCTCTCTCACTCCTCCCCATCACTGATTGCAAGTACGCTCTCGCTCATCTCCAAGCAAGCTCTCTCTCTCTCTCTAACAGTCACACACTTATAACAAGTAGGATATCTCACTCTCTCTAAACTCTAAACATATCCTCTCTCTCTCTCTAAACTCTAAACCTATCTACTAAAAAAAAAGGTCTAAACCCTAAATGCAGAACCCTCTCCCTGTATTTGAAAATAGGTCGATTCTCTCTCTCTCTCTAACCTCTAAACCCAAAATGGAACCCTCTCTCTCAGTCTATCCCTCTCTTTTACTTTTGCTCTATCTTTCATTAACCAAAAGTTTGAACAAAAATGTATGAATGGTCGGTCTCTCAGATTAAGCCCTGAGGATTTAGTAATGGCATTGTAGTCTCCCTAACGTAGTAACGCTCTTCTCCAATCTCCCTCTTCCTTGAACATGAAATTCTGACCCTTAAATTCTAGGAAATTATAGGATCCAACAAAAGCTCTTGCCTTTCAATTATCCGCTTCAAAACCTTAACCCTAAATCTCCGCAATCAGTTGCATCCTCGTTTCCTGAGATTCAGGGTTACTCGTGAAGCTACCAAGACCACTCTGTAATTGAGAACTAGGTCAAGAAACGTTATTTGCTTGAGGTGATAAAGCTGAGAAATTTAGATCTTTTATTTATTTTTTTAAGAAAACACTAAACGAATGGAGAAAAGTATTGTAGTACCTAATTACAAGTGTAAAGGAGACATACAGAATTGTGTGAACTACCAAGGGATCAAATTTATGAGCCACAATATGAAGCTCTGAGAGAGAGTGATTGAGCAATGACTAAGGCATGAAACAAGTGAGGGCGACAACCGAGGCTATTTTCCTACTTAAGCAACTGATTGAGAAGTTTAGGACAAAGGGAAAAGACCTCCACATGGTCTTTATTGATCTAGAGAAAGTTTGTCAAAGAGTACCTCAAGATTTAATTTGGTAGGTGTTGGAAAAGAAAGGAGTTACCAGTCACTACATCGACTTGGTGAGAGATATGTACGATGGCGCTCCAACTAGTGTACGAACTAGTGGAGAGCCGAGTGAGTTTTAAGTGACAATAAGTCTACATCAGGGGAGCATTGAGCCCATACTTCTTTGTCTTAGTTATGAGTGACTTAACTAGGCACCTACAAGATAAGGTAATGTGGTGCATGTTGTTTGCAGATGACAGTTTTGATTGATGAGACCCGAAATGGTATCAACACAAAGTTAGAACTTTTGGATGGATGCTCTAGAATCTAAAGGTTTTAAAATTAGCCAGACTATGAAAGAGTATATGGAATGCAAGTTTAGCAATAACAGGAGTTGAGATGAGGAAGTAGTTAACAATTTAAGATTGACGGCCAGGAGATACCCCTAGGTCAATAATCCAAGAATATGGAGAGATTGAGAAAGATGTCGCACATAGAATTAGAGCTGGGTGGGTGAAAGGCAAGTTCTATAGAACAGCTGAGACCAGCTTTGCTCTATAGGGTGGAATGTTGGACAGTCAAAAAAAAAAATTAGAATGAGTGTATTAGAGATAAGGATGTTGAGATGGATGAATGGCAAGACAAGAAGGGATAAAATTTGAAATGAATACATTCAAGAAAATTTAGGTGTGGCAACAGTAGCGGATAAGATGAGAGTGTGTAGACTTAGGTGGGCTGGCCATGTGTGACACAGACATGGCCAGTTAGTTCAAGTGGAAGGTTCAAAAATGGCAAGGGGTAGGTTCAAAAGAACATAGGTGGAAGTAGTAAGAAACGATATGGGGACTTATGGTCTCATTGAGGGTATGGCCCTTAATAGAGCAGAATGACAAACTAGGATTTCTGTAGCCGACCCCAATTAGTTGGGAAAAGGCTTTGACAATGATGATGATTTATTTTTTATTTATTTGGATTCTATTTGTTTTGTTGTTTAACTATTAATGAGACAAAGTGATGGTATTTGTTGCTTTTGCTTTGGTTTAATCTTTAGAAATTGGAAACTTTTTTGGCTTTGAAAGCATCATTCTTTTTTCATCTTTAAATATGTAGTTGTTATCCATTGTATTTGAAATTATCTCTATTTTATTTTATTTTAAACTTCTAGAATCTAGAAGGGGCCATATTAATGGTGGGATTGTACTCCGCTAATACTTTGCACCTAACCTAAATTATTACTTATAAGAGAGCTCTTCTAATTTGAACCTATTTAGCCTTCTCTTGCTGTTTCTTCACAAGGAATGGGGCAAAATAATTGAATCACTCTACTGCAGTACCTCTCTCTCTCTCTCAAAACAGAACTATTATTCATCATCATCGTCATCCAAGCCTTATCCCAAGTATTTGGGGTCGGCCACATGAATCATGTTCCTCCATTTTTCTCTATCAAGGGCCCTACCCTTAGTAAGAACTATTATTATTAGAACTAAACAGAACTATTATAATGAATTAAATTAATTACATAATTATGTTTTAACTTATTATTTATCATTTAATGATGCCAATATTTTTTATAAATAATTTTAATTCATTCATTATTATTTCTTTATACGATTAGTTGAACATATGCATATATGAAATCGCCTTCATTATGTGTTGCCATAATTATTACTCTAACTATTATGATAAGAAATTCTCAAGATGGGAGGGACATGGAGTGACATCAGTTGATGATCTTTCTCTTCTTTGATACTATAGTGCTATATTCTTCTTTGATACTATTGTGTTCTTATTACAATCATGTTTTTTATAATAAATATGTATTTCAAACTATTGTGTGCTTTTTTTTTTAACATAGGTCGCCATGGTATTTCGGCTATTTTTGAACAATTGACTTTTTATATGTCTGTTGATGGAGAAAATCAAGAGACTGAAATAGTAGATATGCCAACGCATAATACCTCATTCGCTAAATGTAAAACAAGTTATTAAGTTTGGGATAAGTTTGAAAAAAATTAAACAGGCCAATGGTAGTCTAAAAGCTGCACGTAAACATTGTCAGAAACAGTTAGTTGGGGCTAGTACACATGGGACTAGCCATTGAAAAAAAAGCACCTAGATAGATGTCCTAACAAATTGCGCCTAGGTCCAAGTTAGCAAATGTTAGTGGCTTCTTTGGAAAAAGGGGAAGGGGGTTTGAGCAACTTTAAATTTAATTAAGCGCGAAGTAGAAATGATCAGCCAAATTGATCATCTTAAATGATCAAGCCCTTTACAATTGTCGAGCACATTGGTTTTAGTACTTTTGTAAGAAACCTACAACCATTATTTAAGATGGTTACCAGCAATACCATAAAATCCGGCATCATGAAAATTTATAAAAAGGAAACTAAGAAATTGCACAAGCGGTTAGAGAAGATCCCCAGTCGTTTTAGCCTTACCACAGACATATGATACTCATGTTACAATCAAGGTTATCTATGCTTAACTGCCCATTACATTGATGATGCATGGCTATTGCAAAAAACGAATCCTTAGTTTGGTATATGTGCCAGCTCCTCATAAAGGAGACGCCATTGCTACTGTTTTCCTAGATTTATTGATGCATTGGAATATTGAACAAAAGTTGTTTAATAGAACTTTAGGCATTGCATCATCCAATGATGTAGTTGCAACATCTCTAATTACTAAATTATCTTGAAAGACATCACTTATTTGAAAATAAGATATTTCATGTGCGTTGTTGTGCCCATATTCTAAATCTTATTATGCACGATGGTTTAGGCGTAATATATTGATAGTTGAAAAGATCCAAGATATTATCAAGTTCATTAAGGCATCTCAAGGAAGGCAATACATATTTAATGAGGGAATCAACCTCCTTAGGATTGAAAGTAAAATAAATATATGTTTTGACGTTCCAACTCGATGGAACTCAACATACAAGATGCTAGAGGTTGACTTAGAACTAAAAGAGATTTTCTCGCTTTACTCAATGGGAATCAATGTCTATCTTAGTACCATTTGATGTTGATTAGCAGAGAGCAGGAGAAATTTGTAGTTGTTTAAAAGCTTTTTATAATGTTAGAAATGTTTTTTGGGCTCCAAGTATCAAACTGCTAATCTCTATTTTCTCCAAAGTATGTAAGATCCATTTGTCTTTGAGATAATGGAGTTTAAGTTCCATTAGTTCCATGGCCACCCAGCAGCCTAAAACGCCTAGGTAGAACCTAAGTGGCGAACACAAGTGCCTTGCTTCTAGGCTCCCGCCTAGGCACTGCAGTCTACACAACCGCCTAGGCGCTGCCTCAACGCATGCTGTTGTGAGCAAAAAAATGCCCTCGGCTACGGTCAAAATAATAATTTCCCCCCCTTAAAAATGGGGGCAAAGGGTTTTTGGGGGACATTCTAAACCCCCAAAACCAAATCTGTGCCATCTAGAAAGAGAAAAACTCCCTAAAAAACCTCTATTTTGTGATTAATCGAAATATCAATAAATGTTATTTTTCGATTTCTTCCAAAATCAACGGCAATGCTTCGTGGTAGTTTTCGGAGCTTTTAGTTGTCAATAATGAGGACTTTGGCGATCGAATAGACGAGGTTTGAGCCGACATCATTTTCATTTTGATATTTTATAGCATTATTTTGAGTTTTTTTCTATAATGTATTATGTTTTGAATCATTTGATTTTTCTTTTTTTAACTTTTTTTTCCTTCTATGACATATTTACATGTTTGTAGTTGAAATATTGATTTTTTGTTGTGATTAATTGATTAGTAACTCGTTTAGACAATGAAATTGGTTATATATCGACTTCTTTTATAAATAAATTGGTTCTTATTTTGTATGATGTGTGATGTTTTGATATCCTATTAGTTTTGTTTTACTTTTTTGATATTTTTACATATTTGTAGATGGAATATTTATTGATTTGAACTTATATTTTGTTAGCCATAAACTTTGGATGAAATTGATTTTTTGTGAATATTTAATATCCAAAACCAAATCTTATGGATATATTTATTATTAAATAACTATATTATAACTTGTATCTTAATTAATAGTCCCTACCCATCCCTGTTCCTGGCAAGCACCAAGCCGCCTAGGCGGCAGGGCTCCCAAAATGCCTAGGCAGGGGCGCCTATGCCTTTTTGAACAGTTTGGCCACCAAAATGAAACAAAAGCTTGGCTAATATTGGAAGATATGTAATTTAACGTAGGCAATTGCATGTGTTGTTGATCCTCAATATAAACTTGAGTTGGTTGAATACTACCATGCACAAATATATGGTGATGAGGTAACATAACAAATTATGATGGTTCGACAAGGAGTTTATGAGCTCTATATGGAGTATGAATCAAATGAACCATCCAGTTCCAATAGTACAAGTAATTCAGTTGAAGATCAATCTTCTTTCCACAGTGGCTCTGGTACTCATCATATGAGAAAGAGGGATTATCACAGATTCATTCAAAGGCATTCTAGCAGTATGCTAAGAAAATCAGAATTGGATACATATGGAGGAACTTGTCTTGCCACTATCGCTGAGTGAAGAGTTCAACATCTTAAATTGATGGCAAACTAATGCACTAAGGTTCCCCAACCTCTCAATAATGGTTCTAGATATTTTGGTGATTCCTATTTCCATAGTAGCATTCGAGTCAACATTTACTATAGGGTGAAGAGTTCTTGACCAGTATCGCGGTTCTTAGCATCCATCAACAGTATCAGCATTGATGTGTACAAAAAGCTGGTTGCAAAATGATTTAGAATGTAAACTAATTTCAATTTCAAATTGTTGTTGGTTGATTATTTTTCAAAATTATTGTTTTTTTGAACTTAAATAGTATCATTATATTCGTGTTTAAGTTTTACGGGGTGCATGTGCATCATAATTCTAACACTCATGCTTCTATTGTTGATGATGAAGATGAAGATTGCAATTGAATATTGGACATAGGAATTTTTTTCCTATATCTCAGGTATCAATTCTCAAATATTTTTACTATATTTAACAGCACTAACATACTCTTAACTGCTAACAATGTGAGTTCACTGTTAACTCTCACGCAATTAACAGGGTGTTAGCCCACAGTTAACAATGTGTTAACCTAACACTAATGCACTGTTATGTTAACACCTTGTTAATTGTGTGTTAATGTGTAACAGCGAACAGTGTGTCAACACACTGCTAACTATGTTAACACTGACACTGTTAATTGTGTTAACAGTTTGAGTGTGTTAACATACTGTTAACTCTGTGTTTACACACACTTAACAGTGTGTTAACAGTGTAACACATTGTTAACACTATTAGCCATAGTTACAGAAATCTCATTGCTGAGGTCGCCAACCCTCTCACATGTCAATATCATGTGAAGAGGGGAGAAAAGATATCTTCCCTGATTCCCTCCGACATACCCTGTGTTCAAGTGTCTTGTGACGAGCAATGGCACATACTACATGTAAATTGATGTGGCTAAAAACTTTGATGCAGGAGATGAGGTTTACCGTTGCTGAACCTAAAAAGATGTATTGCGATTATATAGTTGCCAGTTACATAACCAGTAATCCGGTGTTTCATGAAAGGACCAAGCACATTGAAGTAGAATGTCATTTTATCCGAGAGAAAGTTGCTATTAATCAGGTTCCTACTCCATACGTGAAATCTATGGATCAGTTGGTAGACATCATCACCAAAGGCCATGGTCATAATATGTTCCAAACAATTCCAAGCTTAGCATAGGTGACACATGCTCCAGCTTGAGGGGGGATGTTAAAGTCCTTTTTATTTTAGTTCTAGGACCTAATTGTCCTTTCCTATTTTATATGGCCAGTTTTGCACTTTCATATAGTTTATTAGTAATATATAAGTGGTTTAAGAGGTGTTTGTGGGGTTAGTTTTGTACCTCACGTCACCTTTCTATCTCACACATCTCTCAATCTCTCTCTTCTCTATCTCACGTCTCTCATCTCTCTCTCTTCTCTTGTTTTTCCCTTTTCTCTTCTCTCTCTAGATTCTCTGACACCCAACACAATACAGCCACTTTTTTCAAAAAAAAAAAAAAAAAACTAGTGCAGCATTCCAACAAATGAATGTGCAAGTCTTAGTTGTGAAATGTACAAGACACCCTTGTTCTTTTGGCCGAAATGATATAACTACACAGTCTCAAAGAGATGTGGCATAGATCAGGGTTAAAGGTTACCCACTAAGAAATCCATGGCTGATTTCTTCTCCAAAGGAATCACGCATCTCTGTTCTAAGGATAATTAATTCATTGAAATGTAACCAACACAAGCACCCACTCCATAGGACATCATCTTTGCATTGGATGGAACTACAAGCCAATCTTGATCTGATTCCTCCTAAAGCCCAGTTGTTCAACAAAGCGTACACTCGCAAGAATGACGTGAAATTTCATATGGTATTCATGATTAGACCATCATCATGTGAAAATGCTATTATCTACTCCTTATCAAGATTCAAAATTATCCCATCGCCTCTCGCCATGAGTTGGTTATATTAGGATGACCTGTTGACATTTAGTTCTACAAAACTTGTTTCAAGCGGTAACCAAATAACCTCCAGAATCTTTATATTTTAGAGAAACTATATTTCATGTCTTAGATATATCATGTCAAACACTAATATGATATTTTTGATATATCACATATACATCAATTGAAATATCACGACTTTAGATATACCATATTGTGACCTAATTTTAATGAGTCTCATTCATAGGCACAACTTTCTAATATTATCTAGTACTACTATCTGTATCATATCATAGTTGTACCTGTGTAATTAATGTATAACATAACCAGGTATCAAAGAGCCATACTCATTTAGATGACGCTTCATAAGACCTAATGTCAAATGAAAGGGGTATAGTGAAAAGTCAACAGTCATTCTTTTGTTACAAAAGAAGACATTGTCAATTTTGGCACGTTACCATTCCTAGTATACGTCAGGTTTCTTTTTTTCAAAAATTTTATTCAACAAGTTTGACCCATTATTATGAACATGTAGTATACCAAGTACAAGAAATACTTATAACAGGTTCCTTGCATCATAAGCACTATTGAATGAAAAGGGTTACACAGGTGTTGCACAAGAGAGACTAGCAACAATGTGCCCTAAACAAAGAGGAATCTACATGAATAGATTCAAATCAAGAGGTTTTTTACGGAGTTTAGCATGAATCAGAGTCCGAGCCTGAGTGGGAATAGAATACTGACATGTCAAGTTATGTAATGGTTGTGATGTGCATTGGTATCGATGGGAACATAATTTTGAAGGAGAAAAACAAGGATCTAATTTTCAATTGGATTTAAAATTTTTTGAATTAGTGGATAGTGTTAATTTTTATTTTAAAAAATTGGAGCTTCAAAATCCTTTGTTTTTTTTCGTGTTAAAATTGGTGATAGTCCAATGTGCTCTTTTGGTATGCATGGACCACCACCTTTTCCTCCAAACTTTTTGTTTTTGTTTTTGTTTTATTTGCTTTTAATGTTGTTATGCTCATGATGACCTCACCATCCTTGTCCCCCATGGGCCACGTTCCTATGTACTTGGCATATTACTCTCTGCAAGTCTCTCTCTCTCTCTCTCTTTTAATTTCACTTCTCTTGCCTCCCAATATAATATTATTTTTCTAGTATTTAAGCTTGGGGAAGAGAGAGAAAGCAAAAAAGGAGATGTACGAACTTGGGAAAGTGATGAGAGTGAGGCCAAAGGCAAAAACCAGCAACCATTAAAGAGGGGTATGAGGTATTTTATAAGCACAATGAACTCATAGAAGTTATTTTCTTGCTGTTTCATTTTTCCTTGAGTAAGACCAGTTTTGTTGTTGTGAGTTTTTAGAGTTTCTGAGCATGCAACTCAGTAACTCTGATAGTTTTTTATTTGGATGTATCTTGGGGGTGTGTTCACCAGATACCCAATTGCATCTCGGTTTTGAGCTGGGTAGGGGGTGATCAACAATTCAAAGAAAGAGAGCTCATCTTGTGCCTCCAGATCCCGGATTTTACTGCACCTTGTTTAACCTATGAATCCTGCTCTGATTCCTACAGGAATCCAACTGGTACTAGGAGTGTTTCAGTTTCCATATATAACCTCCGAATCTTGATCCGATTCCTATGGGAGTCTGACTGGTACTAGGAGAGTTCTGGTTCTACTCAGGCTTTATCCCGGTTTAGGGTAGGTGCTGCTGAATTTTTTCCAGGATGTGAGATAGTGAAAGGCTTATCGAGCGTAAGTTTCACCTATCAGGCGACAGTTAGACTAATTGGGAATGCGTTAAGCTATCGACCATGCGTCATGCTATCAATTGTGCGTTAAGCTATCGACCGTGCGTTATGCTATCAACCATGCATTAAGCTATCAACCGTGTATTAAGCTATCGACCGTGCATTAAGCTATCGACAGTGTGTTAAGCAATCGACCGCATGTTAAGCTATTCATTGTGCGTTAAAACTATAGACTGTGCGTTAAGTTTTCAATCGTGCGTCAGCTATCACCACAATCAAAACTAACCATTTTGAAGTGTTGATCAAACGCGATGGCTGTAGGAAGCTCGCTTAAGGCTATAACTCAAGATTTTGTCAGGTTGGATCGCTTTGATGGACTTAATTTCAGACGATGGCAGATGAAAGTACTATTCTTACTTAAGACCTTAAAAGTGGAATATGTTCTAAAAGAACCACACCCTATTGCTCCAAGTACTTCCTTGACAACTATCGGTGATTAGACATCTGCAGATCGGATTACCGAAGAAATTACAGCATGAGACGAAAATGATTATATATGCAAAAGGCATATCCTGAATGCTCTAAGAGATCTATTGTTTGATATATACTCAGGAATGCCAAATGCAAAGGAACTACGAGCAGCTCGAGACACTAAATATAGAGAAGAAGATGCTAGCAGAAAGAAGTATCTCATTAGCATATACTTAAATTTTAAAATTACAGAAGAAGAACCGATTTTGGCTCAAATTCATGATTTTCAAATCATAGCAAATGAACTAGCATCGAATGATATTAAACTTGATGATGCATTCCATGTCTAGGCAATAGAAGAATGATGTCTTTGTAGGAATGGGCTACGCCTCGGATGGTATGTTCAAACTCAATCTTCATAATGAAATAGTTACATCTCATTCGGTGTATATGCTTGATTCTTTTCCTTATGCCATTAGGACATGTTAATTATCATGCATTAACAAAAATGAGTAGTTTAGACCTAATTCCTAAGTGTGTGACTTTAGAGAATACTCTGTGTGAAATCTGTGTACGGTTTACGATCACAAGAAAACCCTTTCCTAAGGCAGAAAGAGGTTTCAGGTTATTGGAATTAATTCATAGTGATGTCTATGATCTGAGAGGCGTACAAACACATGGTGGAAAGAAATATTGTCACTTTCGTAGATGATTTCTCAAGATACACGTATGTTTATTTGATAAGAAACAAAGATGAAGTATTTGAGAAATTCAAGGTTTACAAAACAGAAGTTAAGAACCAACTAAATTCTAAAATTAAAGTTTTCAGAAGTGACAGAGGTGGTGAATACTGTTACGCTGATTTCACCAACTATTGTGAAGAAAATAGAATAATTCACCAAGTTACTGCCCCATACACACCACAACAGAATGACTTAGCTGAAAGACAAAATCGTACTCTTATGGACATGGTCAAAGCCATGCTCATCAATTCCAACCTCCCTACTAATCTTTGGGGAGAAGCCCTAATGTCTGCTTGTTTTATTTAAGCCGTATACCACATTCGAATTCTAGTGCTTCAACATATGAAAGTTGGAAAGGTAGGAAACCTCATCTAGGTTTTCTCAAGGCTTAGGGATACGCAGCCTTGGTAAGGCTCCCTGACCTTAAGAGGCCCAAACTTGGACCTAGATCTATAAAGTGTGTTTTTGTGGGTTATGTTGAACACAACAAAGCCTATAGATTTCTGGACCTGGACTCAAACGTAGTCATAGAGTCCAGAGATACAGAATTTTTTTAATATGCATTTATTGGTGAGCAGGATAATGAATATGAAGCTCGACCTTGTAAACGTAAAATTGATGAACATGAAAACCCTGAGCACTTTGAACCCAAGAGAAGTAAGAGAATCAGGAAACCAACTGACTTTGGTCCTGACTTCCAGATGTATCTTTTGGAAGAAGATCCTAAAACTTTTAAAAATGACATGTCCTCATCTGACGCTCCTTTTTAGAGGGAGGCAATCAACGATGAGATGACATCAATACTAGAGAGCTGATTTACTTCATGGTGTTAAGCCCTTAGGATGTAAATGGATTTTCAAAAAGAAAATAAAGGCCGTACCATTGAAAAATATAAAGCAAGACTGGTTGCGAAATCATTTAAACAAAAGGAAGGTGTTGATTTCTTTGATACCTATGCACTAGTTGCTCGTATAGCTACCATTCAGGTTCTCATAGCGTTGGCCTCAATACACCATCTAGAGACTCACTAGGTGGATGTCAAAACATCTTTTCTCCATGGTGAACTAGATGAAGAAATTTATGTTGAGCAACTAGAGGGATTTGTCTTTTAAGGAACAAGAGCACAAAGTTTGTAAACTTGTAAAATCCTTATATGGTTTGAAGCAAGCACCCAAGCAATGGCATGAAAAATTCAATAGAATTATTTTATCACATGGATTTCAAATCACTGATACTGATACATGTGTTTACACCAGAGTTTGTGATAGTGCAGTAGTTATAATTTGCTTGTATGTAGATGGCATGCTCATATTAGGTAGCAATACTGCATGGATTAAGGACACAAAGAAGTTATTGTCCTCTGAATTTAATGCGAAAGACATGGGGCTAGCTGATGTGATACTTGGAATTAAAATAGTGAGACAACCAACTGGGTATGTTTGCTCAAAAGATTTGATCACTTTGATTCAAAGCCAATTTTAACCCCTTACGATGCTCACATTAAACTCAGAAAGAACCGTGAAGGTCTCGTTTCCCAATTGGACTATGCTAGAGTCATTGGATGTATAATGTATGCAATGTCATGCACTAGACCAGATATAGCCTTCATTGTGGGTAAACTGAGTAGATATACCAGTAACCCAGGTCAAGAGCATTGGAATGCAGTCTATAGGGTATTGAGATATCTCAAAGGAACCATAGACCATGGCCTACATTATGTGGGTGAATCAGTTGTATTGCAAGGATACAATGATGCAAACTAGATTATGGATTCAGATGAATCCATGTATACTAGCGGATGGATCTTCACCTATGGTGGGGGAGCCATCACTTGGCGCTCCAAGAAGAAACTTCTATCTCCAAATCCACGATGGAATTGGAGTTAATAGCCTTGGAAGTCGCTAGTAAGGAGGCTGAGTGGCTAAGGAACTTGTTGGTAGATGTACCACTTGCCTTTGAGCCCATGTTTGTAGTCTCAATTTGGTATGACTGTAAAGTTGCTGTATATCGAGCGAAAAGTAAAATTTATCTTGGAAAATCCAGATATATTCGCTTGAGGCATAGTCAGTTGAGACTTCTGTTGGAAGATGGAGTGATATAAGTACTCCATGTTCGCTCAAACCAGAACTTGGCGGATCCATTAACCAAAAGCCTTGCAAGGAACCAAGTTTGGAAGACAGCTAGAGGGATGGGATTGATGCCTATTAGCATTATGTCACAGTGTGAGGGGGAATCCTACCTAAGAACAAGGTGGTACCGAGTCTATGGTTCAAAGGGAAAACAAGTCACTCGTGTGATGTCTTATGTATGTTTGTACCAAATTTATTTAATGGAAAGTTACTAATTTCTGCCTCATTCCTGCCGTTGGTACAATTATTGCAATGAGTAGAGAGGTTGAGCACGGCTCTTAATGATTCTATTTGCCAAGATAATGTAAGGCCTAGGCTGGGATGTTCCATTGCAAAACATCTTCCATAGACTCACCTATATGAGTGTGGAAGTGGAGGTTGTTTTCTATGGGAGTTGGACATTCCCTAGAGTGCTCATGAAAACCAGGTAGAGTGCAGGGCCATAAATGCAAGCCTTTTAGAAAATTACAGCTTTTGAAAGGAAATATGTGGTACATGGGAAGCTTATCCTTTATGGACATAATTCAAGGTTTGTCCACTCACTATCCTGATATGTGTTCTGTATAACATTATATAAAGATTCAAGTCTGAATGACACCTTCACTTATGTATTTCCTTTCCTGATCTCACTTCTTTTCTTCCCGTCTGGTAGTTTTTGAAACTGGTGAAGGATTGTTAATTTTTATTTAAAAATTTGGAGTTTCAAAATCTTTTTTTATGTTAAAATTGGTGATGGTCCATCATGCTCTTTTGGTATGCATGGACCACCATTTCTTCCTCCCACCTTTTTGTTTTGTCTTATTTGTTTTTTAATGTTGCTTTGTCATGATGATCTCACCTTCTTGCCCTCCAGATCTCGATCTTTGTTGCCACTTTGTTTAACCTCTGAATCCTGCTCTGATTCCTACGGGAATCCGACTGGTAATAGGAGTGTTTTGGTTTCCAGATAAAACCTTTAAATCCTACTCCGACTCCTACGGGAGTCCGACTAGTACTAAGAGCGTTCTGGTTCTATTCAAGCTTTATCCCGGTCTAGGGGAGGTGCTGCCAAATTTTTCCCAGGATGAGAGTTAGTCAAAGGCTTATCGAGCGTAAGTTCTACTTATCAGGCAGCAGTCAAATTCATCGAGTGTAAGTTAAACTTATCGGACATGAGTTAAACTATCAAATGCGCATTCAAGCTATTGAGCGTGCGTTCAAACTATCGATTGTGCGTTCAAGCTATCGAGCATGCGTTCAAGCTATTGATTGTGCGTTCAAGCTATTGAGCGTGGGTTCAAGCTATCGATCGTGTGTTCAAGCTTTCAGGCGTGCTTTAAGCTATTGACCGTGCGTTCAAGCCATCGGGCGTGCGTTAAGCTATCGACCGTGCGTTCAAGCTATCGGGTATGCGTTAAGCTATCAACTGTTTGATAGGTTTTCAACCGTACATCAGCTATCACCACTACCAAAAGCTAACACAGCCAGACCAAAAGCTATCAGAGTTACTAAGTCGCATGCTCAGAAACTCTCAAAAATCATAGCAACAGGACTGATGAAAAAACGAAACATCGAGAAAATAACTTCTATGAGTTCATTGTGCTTATAAAATACCGCATGACCATCTTTAATGGTTGCTGGTTTTTGCCTTTGGCCTCACTTCCATCACTCTCCCAAGTTCATATATCTCTCCTTTTGCTTTCTCTCTCTTCCCCAAGCTTAAATACTAGAAAATAATATTATATTGGGAGGGAAGAGACATGACATTAAAAGAAAGAGAGAGAGAGAGAGAGACACTTAGAGAGAATATATGCCAAGGGCATAGGCACGTAGGCCATCTTTAAATAAAAATTCACAAATAGTCCTATCTTTAATAGGGATCCTAGTTTTTATATAGAACTAGGTAATCCTATCTTTGATAATTATCCTATCCTTTATGGTGATCTTACTTTTGATGAACCATTGGATGAAAACAAAGAACTTGTAGTTCCTCTCTATGATAAAGAACAAGTTGCCAACAATGGTGATAGTTGTTGCAACGATGGTAATGATTGCGATAATGGTGGTGTTGAAGAGGCAAAAGAGGAGACAACTGGAGGTAGCAACTGTAAAGAGCTATTTTCTTCTCACCAGTTGTGGGCTGACCTTTCTTGTTTCCAATTAGAGGAATTCATCCCACAAACACTGGATATTTTCGATGATATTTTGATCAGGCCAATAATCCATAAGTCCTAGGATCAACGCCCAATATCAGTGTACAGTATTCGAGTTGGAGAGAGACCTTGTGTTTAGAGGAAGATTCATATCAACCCATTTCGAAACTCGAGGGCCAGGTTTCTCCAATTGGGGGAGAATGATGGAGATCAAGACCTAGGTGATTCAAAGAATTATTGTTTTTTAAATTCATGGAGTTGAGTGCATGTTTTATATTTTCATTAGGGTTAACTTTTTAGGAATTATAATATGGGTTAATATCCAACACTTAGTTTCTCTTTTCTTTTTTTTTACTATTCACTGGCTATATTCATGGGTACTACTCACAAATACTATTCATGGATTACTGTTCCCATGGGTATTTCTAAAATTTTAAATATTGTTTAAGGGTATTTTAGAGTTCTACATTGTTTGCTTGGATCTTAAGTTAACTTTAGGGTTTCATAGATGTATAAAAAGGAGGACATCACATTATGAGATGTTTATGTTATTAGAATGAATTTTGTTTTATGAAAAAAAAAAGTTAACCTATTGGCTTGATTTACAACCATGTTGTTTCTCCATTATTGCTGATTTTACTTTTTGATGTTCAAGAAAAAAGGTGGATTTGATTTTCCCACCTTTCCTTCCTACATCCCATGTAGAATCCACATCCACAGCAAAATAGTGAAGAAGACCTAGAGCTGAAAAATAATATAAAACTATTCCTCAGGAAAAAACGAAAAGGCGTGTATATGTTTCAGATTCCCCAGTAGAGGTCCTTGTGTTCTTTTTCTTAGGTGGGGTCCCAATTGCACCAAGAAGATTTTAGTCTGAATGGGAGGAATGAAGAAGAGAAAGTTACCAGCTATCCACCAAAAAAAAAGAAATTTAAAAATAAATGAAAGAAAATAAAAATTAAAATAGAAGGGGTGAGGATTTAGCAGGGACCACATAAACATTAGCTAAGCTTCGAGAAAAAAGAAAAAAAAAAAGAAAAGGGGTTTTATGGGGAACCAGGTCGAGACCCATATCATCCAGGAACCAGTTTAGTCCTGATAAATTCCCCATCCAAATCAGCAATCGGAATCGAGAATTGCCAGGATTTAAAGACTGAACCAGACTAAATAAAACAATCAAACTCTTTCATAAGAGAATCAACATTTTAAGTAAGCCACTCCGTACGTCAACATCAGTGACCACAAATTTCACTGGATGAATAAGAAATGGGCATTGGTGACATTCTGTACATATAATGAAGGAATGAGTTATATGACTTATAAAGCCAGTGATAGTAGTATTCTTTCAAACAGGGTGATGTTTCATTGAATGCATTTCACCTTAAAAAAAACCAAAATGAAACACAGGAGTAGTACAACTACATGAAAGCATGTTCAAACACTTCCAGGAAGAAAAAAAGAAAGCAGCACAACAGCCATATGCCAGTCTTAGCTTTTTCTAAAATTTCAGGATATTACCATGTTTATCTTGTCGAGTTTTGCAGTGCCTCTTGTAAGAAACTATAGCATGTTTAAACTCAGAAACTGCCATTGCTCTTTTCTGCTTTGGCAATGTAGCTTCTGCTGCTTGGAGCAAGAGGTTAGCTGCTGACGTACCCCAGCTTGTCTGGACTCTGCATTCATTGAAAGTGCAGATTAAACTAACAAAGAAACGCTCAGTTTGTGGTTGAAATTGACATCAATAGCATACAGCACCTAACCTCATGAAATGAATCTTCAATCTTCTATTTATTACACAAAAATTAGTAGAATTAAGAAGTTATTTCACCACTGTTATGAGAACACTAAAACCATCACAAGGATTTACGTAAAAGCACACTAATGTCAAAACTAAAAGATGGAGAAACATCGCCATCAAATCCTTGTTCTTCATAGTATTGACTCCCATCGATGAATCCCATAGGCCTACACAAAATGGCCACCGTCAACTAAAATATACCATTATCATCATGATACTACTGATGATGTTGAACAGAAAGTGCAGGTCCTTGTGTGCTAGCGGAGATAGAGAGCAGCGAGGAGCTAAGAGTTGCCCGTAGTATCCCTACGACTTAGTATGCCCAACCCCAGAATGGCTAACCGTTAACGGCATGTCAAATTGAAGGCATTTCTTAGCTCGCCCCCTCTCTTTTGACTAAAAGGGATCTCCACACACAAGGCTTGCTTGTTAGTGAGAGGCATTTAACACATGTACAGTACAACATGGTACCAAATAATAGGAGTCAAAGACATAAAAAGACGTAGATAGGAAGGTGTATCCTCTGAAGATATAATTCGAAAGGAATGGATGACAGATTAGGCTGAGAAACACGGATATTGGCAGCAAATTAGAAGAACATCATAGAATTCTTAAATTAGAGAACAGAGTTACGCATCATGGCAAGAAACCTTGTACTCATACTTAAATATGGACTATAAACCATAGAGTTTATATTCTCGGACCTAATGTACACAGTATTTGAGATTAATACAAGGGATGGGGTTCCTGTACCCACTATTCTAGCAAAAGACAAAGATGCTTTTGATGATGAGAAGGATATCAGGGGAATAAATGATTTATTTCAAGACTAGGCCTAACAAACTATATTCTTGAGAAAAAGTCACAGATGTTGATGGAATGCATTAAATTTTGACCTTTCGGATAAATGGGCTTGCTCTCAATGGTCAGACACCTAGTTTGTTTGAGGAAGGTCAAGGGTTTGCATCCTTAAAGTTCCAATTGAAAAACAACAAAGCTGAACTGCCCTTTCTACTTAGCGAGGAAAAGCTCTAAGGTGCACTGGCGAGTTTTTAAGGCTGAACTATAAAGATATTTTCATCTGATTTTAAGTATTATTTAGTAGATCAATCTCATAAGATCATCTTTCTTTTCTGTTTCCTTTTTTTTTTAATTGCTAATCTTGGATTACCTTTCTGCAGTACAATTGGATAATTAATTTGCAGTATTGAATTTCGTCACTTAATCAATTTGACTTGTAGTCATGAGCAGAATTACATTATGTTTTTAAGTTTTTGAAAGCTTTACATATGTTCTACATTTTTCCCAACTCCCATATTTCCAATTTTCTCCATTTTACTAGTTTGTCCGCATTCACAACCCCTTTTATTTTTTATGACATCAGGATGATGTCCTGTTTCTGTAGATTCTAATTGAAATTTTCACTACAATAAGTCCCTGGTCAAAGAAAGTAAGAAATTTCTAAAATTTGAAGAAAGGTAAATGCTGAACCCCAGTGAAGACTCTGCAGTTTGTGCGAAGTATGCACAAAAGACCACCCAGGTACTCACAACATGCGGGAACCATAAAGCACTTGAGCTCCCTCCAAGTCCACACAAAACAAGATGAGAATGTTGAAGGGCAACTTGCCCAGAACTTTGCGCTGGGGCGGGAGAAGGCAAAATTTATCTCATATTACCCCCTAATATTTTTATTTATATGTTTTGAGCATAACATCTAGATGTAGATAGTGCAATTCCTTTAAGGTATCTATTAACATAGTAAATTAAAATTTTAAGCCATCAACTTCCCCGAAATTCTAATAGATGTTGCCTATGTGTTATTTCCTAACGTTTTTCAACACACATAACTAGATCCTAACAAAAAGAAAAATCACCCATCAGTTATTTTGGTTTAAAAGTCTTTCACCACACAATTTTTACATTTTTGAACTCCACCAAAGCCAAGGCACTGCAAAATCTCATCCACAAAACATACAAGACACATTCTAGTGGTAGCATTTTTATAATTTGTGATTTTCCATCCAAATCCCAATAGCTGGGGGCAAATATTGATTAATCTTATTACTGATTTTCATCGTAGCAATTCCTAAATCAGGGAATCATCAACCCTTTTGTTCAATGGAATGACACCAGAATGTATGATGGACATCAAGGGTGCCAAGAAGTTTGTCTCACTCTCATGCAACCTAGTAACCAAACCATTAAATCATTTGCAAATAATAATATAAATAAATATGGTCAGCATATCAAGAAAAGTTCTTAAAACTCTAGTTCCAAGGTAGTAATTCAAGCCTATCCACTGGAGGCCAATTATATTCTAAGATCTTCAAGTTCTACATAAGCTTAATGCAGAATTCAATAAAGTGTATGTGGTGGGAATGGCAATTGGTATCTACCTGTCCAATAAGCTCCAAGAGGAGCTGGCCACAAATAGGATAAAGAAAGAACCTAAGCGGATAAAGTTTAGGGTTATCTTCATGAATCCACCATTAAACGGAGAAGTTGACAGTGCAGGATGAAAGGAGACACAAGGGAGAGTATTTCAATCGGACACCTCAGACATGCTTTGAAGTACTTTTACTCTAATAGACTGCAAAAGCATGACAACCCATACTTGTGGCCAAAATCAGTAGTTCTTCAAGAAGGCAGCTGCAGAACGCACCACTATTTGATCTACTTGCAGACATCTTGAGTTACCTTGATGCAAGCCAAACTATTTTTGTTCACAGGGCAGAGAAGTTAAATATCTTTAGAGCGGAACCGCTGGTTCCATTTTTTCAGTCATCAATCAGAACATATATTGAAAAGAAGCACATTCTTAGGACACAAACATTCCAAACTAGAAATCCTCCAGTGGTGTCACAAGGATGTTGTATTCGTTTAGAAGTTTAGAACATGGAAGAGGATCCCACATCATATCTGAGCTTGTATGTCATGCGCAATATCACATTGATTGAAGTTGCAAATATATATTTCTCCTGTCCAATAGAATATTGTATATTTTAGTCTCACCAGCCACCACAGATAATCCACTCTGTGCCAGCATCTCAGAGGACAACATGCAGAGGCTTGGGCCAAAAGAAACTTCCAATTATTTTGGAACGATTATGATCCCCGGTTAATGGAGAAGCCTCTTTAAGCTAAAGATTTAGTCAATCTAACAGCCCAATTGTCATGCCATCGCAATGAGACCTCACTAACTTCTCTACAATTTTGTTTCGCACTCAATGCTCATAAACTTAATCAACCCATTGTAAGATTTTTCATGATCAAAGTGGTCATGCTAAGGCGCATCAGATGCATAGCATGGAGAGCTGTCCAATACATGTTAGAGGACCTTCATAACTTTTTTTTCTTCATATGCATCAATTTTAGTGACATGTTTGCAAACAATATATAGGGCCAACTCAAAGTCCGCCCAAAAAGTTGTACTCTTCATACTTGAAGAGTTAAAAAGACCACCATAGACATCAACCGGCCACCCTTATTTCCCCAGTTAATCAACAAGCAAATAGGAGACTATGACATCTCAAAATTTGGAGAGGAAACCCTTTAATGAGGGAGTTTAGGCATATGTTTAACTGCCATGCGGCATGTGTGAGAGAAAGTTATCTCCTCAAATCAATTCAATTCTAATTTTGGGGGAAATATGTCATCATATCATCTCAATTCCAATATGTGGAAAATGTCGTAGAATGAATCTCAACCTTAATTTCAACATGGAATCCACACTGACAACTTTCAATATGCATAACCATATGTTAAACAAGTTACAGAAGACAACCCCGGCAAACCATGTAAAACATTTAATCAAACAACAATGAAGAACTACCCCAAATAAATAAATAAATAAAACAATGACGACAACCCAGCACTCAAAAGAGCCTCAGAATGCAGCATCTCTTATTCTCAAAGTTCAAATATACTAACCACTAAACCTTTTTCAAATGTCAACAATTGAGAACATCGAAATGATAAATATTACAACATGGCTAAATTTGACAAAATGAAAAGCAAACAACATGCATAATGAGCATTCGAGAGAGAAAGAGAGGGAGAGAGTACTCTGGAAGAAGTTGAAAAGCAAGGAGAGTATCCTGAAACATTAGGGCTTGGAGATTCTTTGGGGCATTAGTGTAAAGCCCTCTGAGAATGAAGGCCAGTTCTTTGCAGGCTGAGGGGTAGTCATACCTACGGGAAAGCGCCTTTCTCAATTCCAATTTCTGATACCTCTCCAACATCTCTCTCTCTCTCGATACCAACATCTCTCCCAATTCCAATGGCCGATACCTCTCTAACATCTCTCTGTCCGATTCCAATGTTAATTTCAAACGAAGATGAACGGACGAAGAAACGAACCAGCGGAATAGCCGCCTTTTGCGTTATTTCTCGTAGAGTTCTTATTGGATTAGGAAAAAGTCTATATAAGGTTGTATATAAAGTTGCAACCTTAAAATGATTTTAAAGTACAAATGCACCTCGAAAATCTACGGGTGAAGGTTGATTTAATGTTGAAAAACCTTCTAAGTGATTATCTTGACTTTAAAATGTAGAGATATATAAATATGAAAAAAAAGAAGAAGTTGAATTTAAAAAATAGTATATTTTGTAAACACATTATCTAGACCGTCCATTTTAAAGATTCTCATATACTTGTAGATCTACTTGATTTTAACCATTTTTTGAGTTTAAATTTTGATTATTAGATATGAAAAATAGATTTTGAGATAATCTTAAGAATTTTTTTACACCAAAATTACTTGTGATGATAAATTTTGGGAGTGTACCTTAATTGGATTGTTTAAAGTTGCAACCTTATAGAAACCACACCATTGGATTATAACCATTATTTAAAGAAAATTGTTTTCATGCGGGCTGGACCGCATTTCTACATATGCGGTCCAAAAAGTATAAAGCATCCATCTTAAAGATGGATGCAAGCAGGTGTTCCATCTAAAAATAATGAAAACTAACGATCCAAATATTTTCTTATTAGAATTATTAATTCTAGTTTTTAAAATATATTTATTTTTTCATATTCATGATCTCCATGTTAGATATTACATGTTTTTAAAAATTAAGTCTTAAAATCCATCTAAAAAATAGATTAATTAAGAGGCCTGCATTTCTACATATGCGGCTTGGCCGCATAAAAGCGGGGTCCATATAATATTAATTATGATATTGGACCGAGATCGTCTAATATTTTGACAATCAGATCTAAGTAGTATTTTAAAACCCGACGATTTAGATCGAAAATCGTCAATTCGTAGGAATTAGCCAGAACATAACCGGTTTTGGGAAGGTACTATCCCAACCAGATTCCACCATTAAAAACCCCCCTTCCATATATATATTTTTAAGGTTGTCTAATGTATTTTTTTTTATGTCCTTCACAAATCCCCACCCTATAAACCTTTATTGTAATTTTTATGTTTTAATATTTTCTAGATCTCCAATTTAGGCCGACTTGAACCGATCTGGATTGCCAATTGCTGACATGGATATGTGGGTTAGACTATACACCGCACTGTCCTGGAATTTAAAATATTAGATTTAAATATGTAGAAACTCATATTCTATTTTTTTTTTTTGGAAAATTACAAATAAACGCCAGAACTAGACTTTTTATGCAAGTTACCCCCAATCAAACATTTTTTCACTTCTTTTTTCCCAAAATACACTTTTCTAGCAAATAATTCCAAGTAAAAAAGTTTATTTTTTTTAGACGAAAATACCCTTCTCGTACACAAGCAATCATTTTAGCTAAATTTGACGTGAACTGTCAAACCTGATACTGCTTTAATGTCGTTTCTGTATCTGTCTTATCTGTCTTTTGAGAATGTCTTTCAATTGGTATCAGAGCCATGTTAAGATTCAATTCTCTATCTTGTTATGTTAACTGGTTAATCTGTAAGAAATATTCAGATTAGTATGCTCTACGTCTACGTAGCTGGTCTACGATCTCTCGTATCAGAACACAGAATATAACTTAAAGGTTAATTTCAGTGGCTTTATTCCACTGCTAAAAACTTTCTTGAGTTACATGTTAATAACAGGAACTCTGAGAGGCTGAGGAATGGCCTAAAAGCGGAGATCATACCTTTAACATGCGGTAAAAGAAAGTTGGCCTTTCAAACCAAAACCAAAATCACAGTTAACAAGCAAGATATTTTCGAACTCATGGCAGGAGATATTTCTTCAGAAGTAAGTCTAGATACTCCTCGTTCATCCACCTCTGAACCTATGTTTTCAAAACAAGAACATCTTTTTGAAATTACCTATACTCCTGAGAAATTTTCTAAAACTCAATCTCAGTTGATCAATCCTTATCATGTTTATGATAAATCAAGCTTAAACTGGACTAAAAGGATTAAAAAACTTTGTGGAAGAAAAACCCTGAGTCCATAAAATAATATGTCCAAGCCTCTTCTTTTGATCAACATCATATCCCAGCAACCCAGTCTGAACAATATGTTACAATAAACCTACCAAAACATCTTTTCCCTTTATGGTTAAAAGAAGGATATACCCATATCCATTTGGGAGCAATAAAATTGGCTTTAACCTTTCCTGGCAGAAAAGGGATGGAAGCAGTAACAAGAATTGCTTTGTTAGCTACAAGATTTCTTGAATACCAACATGCTTGTATAGGCACCATTCAAACAACCTTAAATGCAAACACCATCTTTGTTACCTTCTTCCCAAATTTCAATATCCTTATATAAGACCCCAATCTGAGTTCAACATTCAAAGTCCAGTTACAAATAACTGGAACTAAACAAATTGAGACCTCTTCTGTAGCCACTCTCCACTACCAAATGGTCTATCGTCTACAAAACCATGCATTCGATATTGTTACACCTTTGACCCCTGAAACAGAAAACACTGCTTTGTTCATTAAAGTTGATAACAATTCTCAGCCAGTTTGCCATTATGTCCCCAGACAAATATCCAGGGAAAGACTGATTGAATTAATACCCTCCACTTGGGTTACAAACTATGAGAATTTACAAGCTCAAAGCTAACCAGTGTTACAAACTGAGTCCAGAATGACTAGATTGACAGATGGTCAGGTCCAAGTTGATTTCCTACCCTTCAGTCAGGAAAATCAGACCAGAGATATGTTTCCAACTCATTTCCAATGAATGCTCGAAAAGGTTCCAATTCTTGCCTTTAACAAACTGGGCCAACCCGTTTATGAACAGAAAACCATAGATGGCCATAATTGGTTTGACTGCTGCAACTGTGATTCTTGCCTTCAAACTGATGATGAAATGGAGATAAAAAAGAAGAAAAAAGCACCAAAGAAAAAATCTTCTTCACAATCCTTGCACCAGAGATACCAGGATGGAGATCCTACAGTTGATCTCTTAAGAGAAAGTTCAGGTAAGTGGGATTATTATGTGACTTATGGTACTTCTCTCAAATTAGTCCCAAAATCTTCTCCTATTCTCAGAAGACAGATAAGACAGATACAGAAATGACATTAAAGCCACATACATACATAGAGTAGAACAAGACACAATGAAACAAGATATTAAAAGACATAAGATAGATATAAACATCAAACGGAAGATATGCTGAAAGCAAGAACATATGAAGAAAGCAAGCAAGAAAGCAAGCACACAAGAACTACAAGGCTGAGAGACTCTAGATGCACTCTGCCTTTTACAAGGCCATATGAGGCTATTTATAGACTCCGGACGTGAAAGCTGGATTTCAAACAAAATTAAAAGCAAACAACTTGGCCAGGACAGCTGGCATCTGGAAACAGTAAAAGATGAACAGTAAAAAGTAAAAGTCTTTCTGCAGTAACAGACTGGTAGGTCTGACAGAATAGTACTCCACAGTGTCTGTCGACAAAATAGTGTTCCACAGTGTCTGCCGACAAAATAGTGTTCTGCCGACAAAATAGTGTTCCACAGTGTCTCAGTCTGTATCTGGATACATGTCGTATAGATAACCGTCTGAGTCGTAGCTTCCTGCAGATGGGCTAGGAGAAGGTCCACTGTATGAATCATCACTTGAGCTATCTGTTGGTGCATCTTCTGGGGGTGGATGGTCAGCAAGCCAATGGTAAAGTTGGTGAAGTAAAGCTGCACCTCGAGGAGTTGTGTCATTCCATACTTCTTGTCCTGTATAAACATTCAAGGAAATAATGTCTGAAGAGACTCTGTTAATGTAACACATTGTAGCTTTGAGCTCGGACCAAATTTCTGCATTATTAGGCCAGAAATTAAGGAGATCAGAATCATACCATCTAATGGTTTCTATAATGGGATGTTGGGTGATATAGGTATAATCTGGATAAAGAAGCGGTTTGAGAGTTTGGTGGAAACTGATAATAACATAAGGTTTCAGAAAGGGTCTGAAAGAATCCATCCAGTGAGTGTAATGGTAATGTTTTAAGAGGAATCTATAAAAATTCAGGGCTCTAGGATTATGGTACATATAATTATTCCATTGAAGAAAATGGCAGTGTCTTAGGTAGGAAATGAGTTTTCTTACATGGAATATAAAACAAATATGGTGGTTTTGGGTTAAACACCATAAGAGGCAGATTACTTCTTTAGGCATGTTATAATAATGCCTGGTTTCAAAAAGGCTAAGATAAGGGTAAGATGGATGGCATCGAATTCCATGTATACAATCTCCATGATTTCTTAAGACTACTTCATGCATTTTCTGTTGCATATGGTCACTTCTAGAGGCTAGAGTTTTATCCAGAATCACTTCATATATTTCATCGAGGAGGTCATGATCTGTGTCATCTATTCTGATAATGGCTCCTATGAAAGGAATGACTTGGAAATTTAATTTTTCTGAAAATTGATGTCTCGAAAACATATCTGCTAACACATTGTTTTTCCCTGAAATGTGTTTATATTCAAAATCCCATTGAGAGAACCAATTCGACCAACGTAGAAGTTGGGGATTTGGTAATATTTTATTTTTAAACTTCAGCATATGTGGAAAGCAGATAAGTCCATTTCAACCAGAAAACTGTAACCAATAAGGTGGAATTGGAACTTTTCTATTCCATGTTTTACAACAAGAATTTCTTTAAAAGTGGAATGGTAGTGTAATTCAGACTGTTTGAATTTTCCACTTTTATAACCACAAATTCTCCTTGTTTTGTCAATTTCTTCAAGAAGAATGCAAGCCCAAAATTCATCCGAGGTGTCTGTTTGCAAAATCTGTTTTCCAGAAGAGGGTATTTTTAATGAAGGCAGATTTTTGGAAAGAGATTTTAGTGCGCAAACACTCTCAGTTTGCTTGTAAGTCCATGGTGGCGCTTTCTTTTTTAACAGCAAATAAAGAGGGCTGGTATGGAGAGATAATCTTGGAATAAAGGGTAACATATAGTTGACAATACCAAGAAATTGCTGTATTTGTTTAACAGAGGATAAGGTATCAGGAAATTCTGACAAGTGATTGGCAACATGAGGTTGAAGTTTGTACATCCCATTATGAAAATGCATTCCAAGGAAATCAATTTCAGTAGTAGCAAAGACACATTTTTTCTCAAAAAGCATAATGCCAAATTGACAACAGAGAGAGTGGAATTTGTTCAACAAATTGATATGGCTTTGTAAGTTTGGAGAGAATAAGAGAATGTCATCAACATATATCAGAGTTTGTGTTGAGATGGGTTCGAAAATGGTAGTTAAAACCTTTTGAAAATATGTTGGTGCATTTTTCAAACCAAAAGGCATGACAATCCACTGAAAATGGTAATTTGGTAAACAAAAAGCTGTTTTGTGTCTGTCATCTGGACGTATCCCTATTTGCCAAAATCCAGATTTTAAATCAAACTTTGAAAATATATGTGCATGAGAAATTTGAGAAAATAATGCAGTTTGGTTGGGAAAAGGGAATTTATCATTAGCAAGAAAAGAGTTTAAGGGTTGGTAGTTGATTACCAATCTAAGTTTCCCTCTAACTTGTTCTACTCTTTTATTGACATAAAAAGCTTCACAAGCCCATGGGGAGGTAGTTGGTTCAATTAATCCTTCCTTAACCAAGTCATGTATTTCTTGCTTTGCCTGTTCTAACATTGCAGGATTAAGTCCTCTGTGAGAGGCTTTTGTGGGGTTTATGTCTTCATTCCTTTTGAATGGAAGTTTGACATAGAAGTTTTGGTTTCTCCACAAAGGATTTGTGCATTTTTTCAAGAATTCTAAATGAGAGGTAGCACAACATTCAGAAATAATTTTGTCTTTGACCTGTCCTAAGGTTAAAGGTTGATCTAGACTAGCTATCCATGAGAGTGTGAGGTTTCTATAGTGCAGTCCTTTGGAAGTCCAGTGCAATTTGACCTGGTGTAGTACATCAAATCCTATCAGGAGGTCTTTGTTGGGTAAAAATGATCCTAAGAGTCTATGTTGGATGACAACTTTTGGGAAAAGTTTTATGAGAAGAGGTTTGCTAATCTGGGTGATGGTAAACTTTTCTCCATTGGCAGCTCTGAAGGACTGGGTGCAGTTTTCCCAGAATTGTTTAGGTAGCAGATCCGGTTTTAATATGCTTGCAGATGCGCCAGTGTCAAAAAAGGCAGGGATGGTAAGTGGTTTGGAATAGTGTTCATGCAAGAGTTGAACCATGGCTATTGGGGTTGGCTGAGAGAGTGGATAGGAGTCAGCAGATATTTGGTCAAGAGGTTCAGGGGAATATTCATGGGGACAAAATACCTCAGGTATGATTAAATTTGAGTTTTCATTAAGCTCAGAGTCCACTGTATAGGAGATTGAGATCAAAGTCTCATCATTGTGTTCATCATCCAGCGAAAATACCGATTCCAAATCATCATTAACAGATTCGTCAAGTACCTGTGAAAGAAGATGGATGAGCTTCTTCTTTTTCTGTTGGTTGGGACAATCCTTTGCAAAATGTCCTTTTTGACCGCAAACATAACATCGGTCTCCTTTGGTTCGATGCTTTCGGAATTTGGATCGTCGAAGAAATTTATAAGTTTTGAATTTTTTCTTCTTTTTCTTGTGTTCCATGGTATGGCCATATCTCTGTTTTGCTTTTCTTCTAAGAGAAGGACATGTACAATGCTTCTCAGTGTCACATTTAATCTTTAAATACTGCTTGTCACATGATTTGCCAAGAAGATACTTGTTTTTCTCCATTTACTTGACAAATTCTACTTGGTTACATAACCGTTCTAAAGCATGTAAAACAAACTGATAAATTTCTCCAAAACTAACAGTTTGAATTGTGAGTCCTTGGTTTTCCATTGTCTTGGTGGCTTCTTTGCCCAAAGTAGGAGGGATAGATTCTAAATAATATTGCTTGAGATTAACATCATCGATTCCTCCAATCTTATTGTATCTTTTGTTCATTTCCATAAAATGTTTTTCCAGATCATGCCGTTTGAAAGAACAACATTTAAGTTTGAAAAATTCTTCTCTTGCAGTAATTTGTTCATGTCTGACTGTTCTTGTGAATTCAGCAACGAGATAGCTGAAAAATTCAATGATGGATTGACTATTTCTTAATTGAGTTTGCCTGTATTCTCCAAGGCTGACATACCAGTCAAATAGTCTTCCACGAAAACGAACAATGACTTTCGCAATTGTGTTGGTCAAAGTATTTGCAGGATTTAACATTTCAGCATGCATCCATCCTTGGATCTCTTTGAATCTGTCTATCCATTTCGAAGGAGGGATGTCATCTATAGTAAAGCCTTTTGAGGAATCTCCATAGGTTGGGAGTGGAATATTGGGAAGTCTAAATTCTTCTGTAGGTATGGGATCTGGGTCTGGTTCTATAGGTTCTTCTGGAGGGTCAGCTTCTGGTTGGTTCATCATGTACAGAGGATCAGAAGTATCAGAAGTTTCGGACAATGTTGTAGGTGTAGAAGTTTCTAAAACATGCTTTTCATTTTCTTGTATTTTTTCGAAATCACGTAGTGGAGGAAAACTATCTGCATAATTTGAACTGGAAGGGTCAAACATTAAACAGTTGTTTTGTACCTTGGAATTGGAATCATCATCTTTATCATCTCATCCAGTGGGAATGATAGGAGAAGATTTTGGGACTAATTTGTGAGAAGTACCATAAGTCACATAATAATCCCACTTACCTGAACTTTCTCTTAAGAGATCAACTGTAGGATCTCCATCCTGGTATTTCTGGTGCAAGGATTGTGAAGAAGATTTTTTCTTTGGTGCTTTTTTCTTCTTTTTTATCTCCATTTCATAATCAGTTTGAAGGCAAGAATCACAGTTGCAGCAGTCAAACCAATTATGGCCATCTATGGTTTTCTGTTCATAAACGGGTTGGCCCAGTTTGTTAAAGGCAAGAATTGGAGCCTTTTCGGGCATTCCTTGGAAATGAGTTGGAAAAATATCTCTGGTCTGATTTTCCTGACTGGAGGGTAGGAAATCAACTTGGACCTGACCATTTGTCAATCTGGTCATTCTAGACTAAGTTTGTAACACTGGTTGGCTTTGAGCTTGTAAATTCTCATAGTTTGTAACCCAAGTGAAGGGTATTAATTCAACCAGTCTTTCCTTGGATATTTGTTTGGGGACATAATGGCAAACTTGCTGAGAATTGTTATCAACTTTAATGAACAAAGCAGTGTTTTCTGTTTCAGAGGTCAAAGGTGTAACAATATCGAATGCATGGTTTTGTAAACGATAGACCATTTGGTAGTGGAGAGTGGCTACAGAAGAGGTCTCATTTGTTTAGTTCCAGTTATTTGTAACCGGACTTTGAATGCTGAACTCAGATTGGGGTCTTTTATAGGGATATTGAAATTTAGGAAGAAGGTAACAAAGATGGTGCCTGCATTTAAGGTTGTTTGAATGGTGCCTATACAAGCATGTTGGTATTCAAGAAATCTTGTATCTAACAAAGTAATTCTTATTACTGCTTCCATCCTTTTTCTGCCATGAAAGGTTAAAGCCAATTTTATGGCTCCAAAATGGATATGGGTATATCCTTCTTTTAACCATAAAGGGAAAAGATGTTTTGGTAGGTTTATTGTAACATATTGTTCAGACTGCGTGGCTGGGATATGATGTTGATTAAAAGAAGAGGCTTGGACATATTCTTTTATGAACTCAGGGTTTATCTTTCCACAAAGTTTCTTAATCCTTTTAGTCCAGTTTAAGCTTGATTTATCATAAACATGATAAGGATTGATCAATTGAGATTGGTATCAGAGCCATGTTAAAATTCAATTCTCTATCTTGTTATGTTAACTGGTTAATCTGCAAGAAATATTCAGATTAGTATGCTCTACGTCTGCATAGCTGGTCTACGATCTCTCGTATCAGAACACAGAATATAACTTAAAGGTTAATTTCAGTGATATTATTCCACTGCTAAAACTTTCTTGAGTTACATGCTAATAACAGGAACTCTGAGAGGCTGAGGAATGGCCTAAAAGCGGAGATCATACCTTTAACATGGGGTAAAAGAAAGTTGGATTTCAATTGGTATCAGAGCCATGTTAAGATTCAATTCTCTATCTTGTTATGTTAACTGGTTAATCTGTAAGAAATATTCAGATTAGTATGCTCTACGTCTGCGTAGCTGGTCTACGATCTCTCGTATCAGAACACAGAATATAACTTAAAGGTTAATTTCAATGGCTTTAATCCACTGCTAAAAACTTTCTTGAGTTACATGTTAATAACAGGAACTCTGAGAGGCTGAGGAATGGCCTAAAAGCGGAGATCATACCTTTAACATGCGGTAAAAGAAAGTTGGCCTTTCAAACCAAAACCAAAATCACAGTTAACAAGCAAGATATTTTCGAACTCATGGCAGGAGATATTTCTTCAGAAGTAAGTCTAGATACTCCTCGTTCATCCACCTCTGAACCTATGTTTTCAAAACAAGAACATCTTTTTGAAATTACCTATACTCCTGAGAAATTTTCTAAAACTCAATCTCAGTTGATCAATCCTTATCATGTTTATGATAAATCAAGCTTAAACTGGACTAAAAGGATTAAAAAACTTTGTGGAAGAAAAACCCTGAGTCCATAAAATAATATGTCCAAGCCTCTTCTTTTGATCAACATCATATCCCAGCCACCCAGTGTGAACAATATGTTACAATAAACCTACCAAAACATCTTTTCCCTTTATGGTTAAAAGAAGGATATACCCATATCCATTTGGGAGCAATAAAATTGGCTTTAACCTTTCCTGGCAGAAAAGGGATGGAAGCAGTAATAAGAATTGCTTTGTTAGATACAAGATTTCTTGAATACCAACATGCTTGTATATGCACCATTCAAACAACCTTAAATGCAGGCACCATCTTTGTTACCTTCTTCCCAAATTTCAATATCCTTATAAAAGACCCAATCTGAGTTCAACATTCAAAGTCTAGTTACAGATAACTGAAACTAAACAAATTGAGACCTCTTCTGTAGCCACTCTCCACTACCAAATGGTCTATTGTTTACAACACCATGCATTCGATATTGTTACACCTTTGACCTCTGAAAAAGAAAACACTGCTTTGTTCATTAAAGTTGATAACAATTCTCAGCCAGTTTGCCATTATGTCCCCATACAAATATCCAGGGAAAGACTGATTGAATTAATACCCTCCACTTGGGTTACAAACTATGAGAATTTACAAGCTCAAAGCCAACCTGTGTTACAAACTAAGTCTAGCATAACTAGATTGACAGATGGTCAGGTCCAAGTTGATTTCCTACCTTCCAGTCAGAAAAATCAGACCAGAGATATTTTTCCAACTCATTTCCAAGGAATGCTCGAAAAGGTTCCAATTCTTGCCTTTAACAAACTGGGCCAACCCATTTATGAACAGAAAACCATAGATGGCCATAATTGGTTTGACTGCTGCAACTGTGATTCTTGCCTTCAAACTGATGATGAAATGGAGATAAAAAAGAAGAAAAAAGCCCCAAAGAAAAAATCTTCTTCACAATCCTTGCGCCATAGATACCAGGATGGAGATCCTACAGTTGATCTCTTAGGAGAAGGTTCAGGTAAGTGAGATTATTATGTGACTTATGGTACGTCTCCCAAATTAGTCCCAAAATCTTTCCTATCATTCCCACTGGATGGGATGATAAAGATGATGATTCCAATTCCAAGGTACAAAACAGCTGTTTAATGTTTGACCCTTCCAGTTCAAATTATGCAGATAGTTTTCCTCCTCTACGTGATTTCGAAAAAATACAAGAAAAGGAAAAGCATGTTTGGAAAATAAAAACCCCTTCGGCAAGAGACTCTTCTGATACTTCTAAACAGATTTCATCTGCTGAAGCAAGACTAAACTGGCAAGCTGAGAATTCTAAGTTTCAAAATTTGGCATTACTGCGACTAGAAACTGCCCAAAATTCTATGAAAGCTCAGTTGGAAACTACCCAGAACACTTTTACGTCTCACACCCAAGGGTTGACACGCATAATTATCGATTTGAAAGAAAAAATTCAGCTGTTACATGAAAAACTTTTGCAATTATTGTATTGTGTGAAAGACATGCACGAACAATCTTATTTGTTGTCCGTCAAAGGGAAAGAAAAGCATTTTTGGAGAAACAATTGCAAAGCCTTGAAAAGGACTATTGGATGAAATCCCAATATCAATCTCCATACAAAACCCCATATCAACCTTTCCCAACCTTTTCTCCTCAACCAAGTTATCCAACCTTGATAAACCCAGATCCTTTTCCACCAACAAGAACTTTGTATCCCCCTACTAGAATTATTCACCCTAGACCTTTTGGACTAAGATCCTATAATCCTTATGAAGATGAAAGAAGATTTTCAGAAGAAATGTTCTTTCCCCAATTAAGAAAACCACAACCTAGATTAGAACCTAGTCCTTCCCAAACCAAAAAACCAAACCAGACATCTCCTACAGATAAGCCTCCCAAAAAAGAAACCCAGATGTTCCAACCCTCAGAAATTGATTCTGATATAGTTGCTTCATCCACTTCTCGTTCCATACAGCTACAGGAACCCGAACCTCTTGGTGATATGAGCACCTTCTTAAAGAATCTTACCAAACCCTCTGAGATAAACCTTCATTCTGAAACCCAGTCTTCCTCTGACTCATTATCAGAAACTTCTACACCTACAACTTTGTCTGAAACTTCTGATACCTCTGATCCTCTGTACATGATGAACCAATCAGAAGCTGACCCTCTAGAAGAACCTATGGAACCAGACCCAGATCCCATACCTACAAAAGAATTTAGACTTCCCATTATTCCACTCCCAACCTATGGAGATTCCTCAAAAGGCTTTTTTATAGATGACATCCCTCTTTCGAAATGGATAGACAGATTCAATGAGATCCAAGGATGGATGCATGCTGAAATGTTAAATCCTGCAAATACTTTGACCAACACAATTGCGAAAGTCATTGTTCATTTTCGTGGAAGACTATTTGACTGGTATGTCAGCCTTGGAGAATACAGACAAACTCAATTAAGAAATAGTCAATCCATCATTGATTTTTTCAGCTATCTCATTGCTGAATTCACAGGAACAGTCAGACATGAACAAATTATTGCAAGAGAAGAATTTTTCCAACTTAAATGCTGTTCTTTCAAACGGCATGATCTGGAAAAACATTTTTTGGAAAGGAACAAAAGATACCATAAGATTGGAGGAATCGATGATGTTAATCTCAAGCAATATTATTTAGAATCTATTCCTCCTACTTTGGGCAAAGAAGCCACCAAGATAATGGAAAACCAAGGACGCACAATTCAAACAGTTAGTTTTGGAGAAATTTATCAGTTTGTTTTACATGCTTTAGAACGGTTATGTAACCAAGTAGAATTTGTCAAGCAAATGGAGAAAAACAAGTATCTTCTTGGCAAATCCTGTGACAAGCCGTATTTAAAGATTAAATGTGATACTGAGAAGCATTGTACATGTCCTTCTCTTGGAAGAAAAGCAAAACAGAGATGTGGCTATACCATGGACCACAAGAAGAAGAAGAAAAAATTCAAAACTTATAAATTTCTTCGACGATCCAAATTTCGAAAGCATCGAACCAAAGGAGACCGATGTTATGTTTGTGGTCAAAAAGGACATTTTGAAAGAATTGTCCCAACCAATAGAAAAAGAAGAAGCTCATCCATGACGAATCTGTTAATGATGATTTGGAATCGGTATTTTCGCTGGATGATGAACACAATGATGGGACTTTGATCTCAATCTCTTATACAGTGGACTCGAGCTTAATTAAATCTCAAATTCAGTCATACCTGAGGTATTTTGTCCCCTTGAATATTCCCCTGAACCTCTTGACCAAATACCTGCTGACTCCTATCCACTCTCTCAGCCAACCCTAATAGCCATGGTTCAACTCTTGCATGAACACTATTCCAAACCACTTACCCTCCCTGCCTTTTTTGGCACTGGCGCATCTGCAAGCATATTAAAACCGGATCTGCTACCTAAACAATTTTGGGAAAACTGCACCCAGTCCTTCAGAGCTGCCAATGGAGAAACGTTTACCATCACCCAGATCAGCAAACCTCTTCTCATAAAACTTTTCCCAAAAGTTTTCATCCAACTTAAACTCTTAGGATCATTTTTACCCAACAAAGACCTCCTGATAGGATTTGATGTACAACACCAGGTCAAATTGCACTGGACTTCCAAAGGGCTGCACTATAAATACCTCACACTCCCATGGATAGCTAGTCTAGATCAACCTTTAACCTTAGGACAGGTCAAAGACAAAATTATTTCTGAATGTTGTGCTACCTCTCATTCAGAATTCTTGAAAAAATGCAGAAATCCTTTGTGGAGAAACCAAAACTTCTATGTCAAACTTCCATTCAAAAGGAATGAAGACATAAACCCCACAAAAGCCTCTCACAGAGGACTTATTCCTGCAATGTTAGAACAGGCAAAGCAAGAAATACATGACTTGGTTAAGGAAGGATTAATTGAACCAACTAGCTCCCCATGGGCTTGTGAAGCTTTTTATGTTAATAAAAGAGCAGAACAAGTTAGAGGGAAACTTAGATTGGTAATCAACTACCAACCCTTAAACTCTTTTCTTGCTAATGATAAATTCCCTTTTCCCAACCAAACTGCATTATTTTCTCAAATTTCTCATGCACATATATTTTCAAAGTTTGATTTAAAATCTGGAATTTGGCAAATAGAGATACATCCAGATGATAGACACAAAACAGCTTTTTGTTTACCAAATTACCATTTTCAGTGGACTGTCATGCCTTTTGGTTTGAAAAATGCACCAACATATTTTCGAAAGGTTTTAACTACCATTTTCGAACCCATTTCAACAAAAACTCTGATATGTGTTGATGACATTCTCTTATTCTCACCAAACTTGCAAAGCCATATCAATTTGTTGAACAAATTCCACTCTCTCTGTTGTCAATTTGGCATTATGCTTTCTGAGAAAAAATGTGTCTTTGCTACTACTGAAATTGATTTCCTTGGAATGCATTTTCATAATGGGATGTACAAACTTCAACCTCATGTTGCCAATCACTTGTCAGAATTTCCTGATACCTTATCCTCTGTTACACAAATACAACAATTTCTTGGTATTGTCAACTATATGTCACCCTTTATTCCAAGATTATCTCTCCATACCAGCCCTCTTTATTTGCTGAAAAAAACGAAAGCGCCACCATGGACTTACAAGCAAACTGAGAGTGTTCGCGCACTAAAATCCCTTTCCAAAAATCTGCCTTCATTAAAAATACCCTCTTCTGGAAAACAGATTTTGCAAACAGACGCCTCGGATGAATTTTGGGCTTGCATTCTTCTTGAAGAAATTGACAAAACAAGGAGAATTTGTGGTTATAAAAGTGGAAAATTCAAACAGTCTGAATTGAACTACCATTCCACTTTTTAAGAAATTCTTACTGTAAAACGTGGAATAGAAAAGTTCCAATTCCACCTTATTGGTTACAGTTTTCTGGTTGAAATGGACTTATCTGCTTTCCCACATATGCTGAAGTTTAAAAATAAAATATTACCAAATCCCCAACTTTTACGTTGGTCGAATTGGTTCTCTCAATGGGATTTTGAATATAAACACATTTTAGGGAAAGACAATGTGTTAGCAGATATGTTTTCGAGACATCAATTTTCAGAAAAATTAAATTTCCAAGTCATTCCTTTCACAGGAGCCATTATCAGAATTGATGACACAGATCATGACCTCCCCGATGAAATATTTGAAGTGATTCTGGATAAAACTCTAGCCTCTAGAAGTGACCATATGCAACAGAAAATGCATGAAATAGTCTTAAGAAATCATGGAGATTGTATGCATGGAATTCGATGCCATCCATCTTACCCTTATCTTAGCCTTTTTGAAACCAGGCATTATTATAACATGCCTAAAGAAGTAATCTGCCTTTTATGGTACTTAACCCAAAACCACCATATTTGTTTTATATTCCATGTAAGAAAACTCATTTCCTACCTAAGACACTGCCATTTGCTTCAATGGAATAATTATATGCACCATAATCCCAGAGCCCTGAATTTTTATAGATTCCTCTTAAAACATTACCATTACACTCACTGGATGGATTCTTTCAGACCCTTTCTGAAACCTTATGTTATTATCAGTTTCCACCAAACTCTCAAATCGCTTTTTTATCCAGATTATTCCTATATCACCCAACATCCCAATATAGAAAGCATTAGATGGTATGATTCTGATCTCCTTAATTTCTGGCCTAATAATGCAAAAATTTGGTCCGAGCTCAAAGCTACAATGTGTTACATTAATAGAGTCTCTCCAGACATTATTCCTCTGAATGTTTATACAGGACAAGAAGTATGGAATGACACAACTCCTCGAGGAGAAGCTTTACTTCACCAACTTTACCATTGGCTTGCTGACCATCCACCCCCAGAAGATGCACCAACAGATAGCTCAAGTGATGATTCATACAGTGGACCTTCTCATAGCCCATCTGCAGGAAGCTACGACTCTGACGGTTATCCATATGACATGTACCCAGATACAGACTGAGACACTGTGGAACACTATTTTGTCGGCAGAACACTATTTTGTCGGCATACACTGTGGAACACTATTTTGTCAGCAGACACTGTAGTGTACTATTCTGTCAGACCCACATGTCTGTTACTGTAGAAAAACTTTTACTTTTTACTATTCATCTTTTACTGTTTCCAGATGCCAGCTGTCCTGGCCAAGTTGTTTGCTTTTAATTTTGTTTGAAATCTGGCTTTCACGTCCGGAGTTTATAAATAGCCTCATATGGCCTTGTAAAAGGCAGAGTGCTTCTAGAGCCTCTCAGCCTTGTAGTTCTTGTGTGCTTGCTTTCTTGCTTGCTTTCTTCATATGTTCTTGCTTTCAGCATATCTTTTGTTTGATGTTTATATCTATCTTATGTCTTTCAATATCTTGTTTCATTGTGTATTGTTCTACTTTATGTGTGTATGGGTCTTTAATGTCGTTTCTGTATCTGTCTTATCTGTCATCTGAGAATGTCTTTCAATTGGTATCCGAGCCAAGTTAAGATTCAATTCTCTATCTTGTTATGTTAACTGGTTAATCTGTAAGAAATATTCAGATTAGTATGCTCTATGTCTGCGTAGCTTGTCTACGATCTCTCGTATCAGAACACAGAATATAACTTAAAGGTTAATTTCAGTTACTTTATTCCACTGCTAAAAACTTTCTTGAGTTACATGTTAATAACAGGAACTTTGAGAGGCTGAGGAATGGCCTAAAAGCGGTGATCATACCTTTAACATGGGGTAAAAGAAAGTTGGCCTTTCAAACCAAAACCAAAATTACAGTTAACAAGCAAGATATTTTCGAACTCATGGCAGGAGATATTTTTTCAGAAGTAAGTCTAGATACTCCTCATTCATCCACCTCTGAACCTATGTTTTCAAAACAAGAACATCTTTTTGAAATTATCTATAGTCCTGAGAAATTTTCTGAAACTCAATCTCAGTTGATCAATCCTTATCATGTTTATGATAAATCAAGCTTAAACTGGACTAAAAGGATTAAGAAACTTTGTGGAAAGAAAAACCCTGAGTCCACAAAAGAATATGTTCAAGCCTCTTCTTTTGATCAACATCATATCCCAGCCACCCAGTCTGAACAATATGTTACAATAAACCTACCAAAACATCTTTTCCCTTTATGGTTAAAAGAAGGATATACCCATATCCATTTTGGAGCCATAAAATTGGCTTTAACCTTTCATGGCAGAAAAGGGATGGAAGCAGTAACAAGAATTGGTTTGTTAGATACAAGATTTCTTGAATACCAACATGCTTGTATAGGCACCATTCAAACAACCTTAAATGCAGGCACCATCTTTGTTACCTTCTTCCCAAATTTCAATATCCCTATAAAAGACCTCAATCTGAGTTCAACAATCAAAGTCCACTTACAAATAACTGGAACTAAGCAAATGAGACCTCTTCAGTAGCCACTCTCCACTACCAAATGGTCTATCTCTTTACAAAACCATGCATTCGATATTGTTATACCTTTGACCCCTGAAACAGAAAACACTGCTTTGTTCATTAAAGTTGATAACAATTCTCAGCCAGTTTGCCATTATGTCCCCAGACAAATATCCAGGGAAAAACTGATTGAATTAATACCCTTCACTTGGGTTACAAACTATGAGAATTTACAAGCTCAAAATCAACCAGTGTTACAAACTGAGTCTAGAATGACTAGATTGACAGATGGTCAGGTCCAAGTTGATTTCGTACCCTCCAGTCAAGAAAATCAGACCAGCGATATTTTTCCAACTCATTTCCAAGGAATGCTCGAAAAGGTTCCAATTCTTGCCTTTAACAAACTGGGCCAACCCGTTTATGAACAGAAAACCATAGATGGCCATAATTGGTTTGACTGCTGCAACTGTGATTCTTGCCTTCAAACTGATGATGAAATGGAGATAAAAAAGAAGAAAAAAGCTCCAAAGAAAAAATCTTCTTCACAATCCTTGCGCCAGAGATACCAGGATGGAGATCCTACAGTTGATCTCTTAGGAGAAAGTTCAGGTAAGTGAGATTATTATGTGACTTATGGTACGTCTCCCAAATTAGTCCCAAAATCTTTTCCTATCATTCCCACTGGATGGGATGATAAAGATGATGATTCCAATTCCAAGGTACAAAACAGCTGTTTAATGTTTGACCCTTCCAGTTCAAATTATGCAGATAGTTTTCCTCCTCTACGTGATTTCGAAAAAATACAAGAAAATGAAAAGCATGTTTGGAAAATAAAAACCCCTCCGGCAAGAGACTCTTCTGGTACTTCTAAACAGATTTCATCTGCTGAAGCATGCCTAAACTGGCAAGCTGAGAATTCCAAGTTTCAAAATTTGCCATTACTGCGACTAGAAACTACCCAAAATTCTATGAAAGCCCAGTTGGAAACTACCCAGAACACTTTTTCGTCTGACACCCAAGGGTTGACACGCATAATTATCGATTTGAAAGAAAAAATTCAGCTGTTACATGAAGAACTTTTGCAAATATTGTATTGTGTAAAAGACATGCATGAACAATCTTATTTGTAGTCCGTCAAAGGGAAAGAAAAAGCATTTTTGGAGAAACGATTGCAAAGCCTTGAAAAGGACTATTGGATGAAATCCCAATATCAATCTCCATACCAAACCCCATATCAACCTTTCCCAACCTTTTCTCCTCAACCAAGTTATCCAACCTTGAGAAACCCAGATCCTTTTCCACCAACAAGAACTTTGTATCCCCCTACTAGAATTATTCACCCTAGACCTTTTGGACTAAGATCCTATAATCCTTATGAAGATGAAAGAAGATTTCCAGAAGAAATGTTCTTTCCCCAATTAAGAAAACCACAACCTAGACCAGAACCTAGTCCTTCCCAAACCAAAAAACCAAACCAGACATCTCCTATAGATAAGCCTCCCAAAAAAGAAACCCAGATGTTCCAACCCTCAGAAATTGATTCTGATATAGTTGCCTCATCCACTTCTCGTTCCATACAGCTACCGGAACCCGAACCTCTTGGTGATATGAGCACCTTCTTAAAGAATCTTACCAAACCCTCTGAGATAAACCTTCATTCTGAAACCCGGTCTTCCTCTGACTCATTATCAGAAACTTCTACACCTACAACATTGTCTGAAACTTTTGATCCTCTGTACATGATGAACCAACCAGAAGCTGACCCTCCAGAAGAACCTATGGAACCAGACTCAGATCCCATACCTACAAAAGAATTTAGACTTCCCAATATTCCACTCCCAACCTATGGAGATTCCTTAAAAGGCTTTACTATAGATGACATCCCTCCTTCGAAATGGATAGACAGATTCAAAGAGATCCAAGGAGTTCAATATTTTTTCACCTTTTTGCCCACCCCTCCCTGTTTCCACCAAAAAATTGTCTTACTCATCAATGGTAAGTCCATGACTCTCTCTCTCCTGCAACAACCATGGGCTATCAGATTATCATCACTCATGGCATGCAATTCCGTTGAAAGTTACAACCAAGCTTTAATGGTTTTATTATGAAGAAAATATGACATTGAAGGCTTTCGGAGCTTACGAGGACCAATGTAAAATGAGTTTTGGGGGAGTTTTGTCCAATTGCATAAGACATTGAAGAATTTGGGAGCTCATGTGGATCAATATACGATGAATTTTCGCAATTTTTGTTTGCCATTTGAGAGAAAATTTAATTGTGGATCTGGTGAATTAAGAGGAGAGAGGGAGGCGAAATCAAAGAAGCCCTACATGAGAAAACTATCCTCTACATACAAGATCTGTTATATTTAGAGAGAAATTGAGAGAAAATATCAAAGGATGAATAGTTAAAAGAAAAGAAAGAACCCAAATCAATAAGTTACACATAACTATCGTATTGTGGTTCTTGAGAATGCTACGAAAAATGACCAACTGCTTTGTGGGCTTCGCAATTGTTCCTCCCCACAAAATCAGCCAGTTTAAGTGAGAATAATGTTATAGACATCAATCTGGTGACTAACACTTGCAAAACCACATGGTTTGCTCCAATAATGGAAAAAAAGAGAGAGTAAAGGTCAATGACAGCCCAAGGTTTATTTAATGGACAAAAAGGGTTTAATGGATTTACGCACTTGTTTCTCTATCATGTGATTCTCTCACTTCCCATGCTTATTAATTTTTGATTCGTTTCTCTCTAGTATTATTCTCTCTCTAAAAAACTGAGTATGGTGTGAGGAGATAACTAAGAACCAGTCTTAGGCCATTGATCCTAGTTGAATTATCAATTTTAGACTTGCAAATTCTTAAAGGAAAAAACTTGTCAAACACATGAGACGGGCTAAGAAGATTGATAAAATTGGTGTTGATTGGGCCCCACCAAAACTACAAAAAATTGTATGCTTTTGAGAATAAAGAACCATGGTTTTGATATCGACAGAAAAGAAAAGAAAAAACAAAAGTACTTGTATCCTTGCTGTTGGGGGGAGGAAGGGATCGTTTAGGGTCTGTTTGTACCCAGATTAGCATATTTAATAGAAAGTTATCACGGTATGAGGATCTTATCTCTCGTTTGGGCAGCACAATAGCTTATGGACAGTGTAAGCCCGCAGAAAAGCCAATTCACATTTTTCTTTAAAAAATATGGATAACAATATTCCACCCAAAGTGGTGGAATAAGCCAATCCAAGGTTATTTGAAGAACACTATCCCTGTCACGAAGCCGATATTTTGCATTGGGAAAATATCTCTATACCCCCTATTTTTAGCTTTCATCTCACAATAGACCCAAGGTTTTAAAAGATATATTGGGGTATAAAACTTGTAGATTTTATTTCTTATAACCCCTAAGCTAATTTAAACTTGATTTTTTTTAGGTCAAACAAATCTAAAAAGACATGTCTTTTTTAAAAATCATCCTCTTAAACTTTTAGAGAGAAGGGTTTCATGGAGGTGAGAAATTATCAGGAGGAGAGAGAGGTATTTGGAGAAACACGAGAGGAGAGAGAGTGAAAGAGAATCAGGAAGACAGAGAAAGAGATAAATTTAGGGTATATAAGTGAAGAGAGAGAAAAGATTGGGTTTAAAAATAACATGTCTTTCTTACATTTTTTTAGGTTAAAAAATAGGTTTAAAGTGGCAAGGGGGTTAGAATATATCTTTTGAAACTGAGTTTATCAAGAAATAAAACTTAAAAATAGGGGATATGGAGAAATATTTTCCCTTTTACATTTATTTTAATTTATCGAGATATTTCATGTCCATCGTAAAATGGAACGCGACCCTGAGTTGAGAAACCCTAACCATGTGTTCTCTTCTCACGTAGCTAAGAAACCCTACCACGATGAAACTAATTGAGAAACCCTAACCCTGTGACTCTTTCTTTTCCTCGCGTAGTTGAGAAACCCTACCTTGAGATGAAGAAACCCTAACCCTGTGTCGCTTTCTCTTCCTCGCATGTCTGAGAAAACCTAGCCTACTGTTTTTTCATTGAGATACCCTATCCTATTATTGCTCTCTCATTGTGAATAAATTGTTGCTTCTCTCTCCCTCACTGCACTGATAGTGCTGAGAAACCATAGGGCCATGTTGTTGCTCTCCCTCCAAACTGAAAAAAGATGTGTGGCTCTCTCTCCCTCACTACTGTTGTAAAATCGGGAAAACCCAAATCCCCCTTTTGAGCAAATCGAGATATCTCAATTCCCACTCAACATTCAAATAGCATGCCCAAGATGCAATAACAAGTGCAATATAATTGGGAAAAATATAAAAGCAATAAAACAAGCAATATGGGAAATCATCAAAGCACAATATAAATGAAAGTAGAGAGGGACACACACATATATGTGGTTTACCCAAGATGGGCTATGTCCATGAGTAATACGGCAAAGATGTATTCACTATCAAGAGGAAAATTTACAAGATTGGGGTTATGTAGAGTTACCTTATATAATCTCAAGGAAAACTCAAACAAAAGAACTTCCTACAACAAAACCACCTACAAGGGCCTCCTTTTTTTGACTCACTGATGCCGCAAAGAAATGCCAAAAAACGGCCCAAGATGAGCCCCAAATGGTGGTGATAGGTTTTTGTTGCAAAAACCCCCAATTTTCAGCCCCAAGCTTTTCTCTCTACAAGTTCCCTTTTCTCTACAAAAGAATTCACCCACTTTTTTTCTCTACGTTTCTCTCTCCAAAATTTTTTTTTACGAGCCTCCACTAAAAAGGCTTCCTTTTAGTGACAAAAATACCCCTCACCATAATGAGAAATACCTCATGGGATGGTGATTTGGCATATCACAACCCCACCCCCTGACCCCTACTGTATAAGCAGGGGGACAACAGAGTGCGAGACCGCAACCAAAGGTGACGAACGTCACTCAGATGAGAGTGGCTCAACGCGTTTAGAAATGCGAAATCAAAGCAAACCACGAAAGAAAATAAAACTCATTCACTAAACTCCAAAAACTACACAGAGTAAAATCATATTATACATAAGCATTCCAATAAATTCTTTTACAATTATGGTCAAGGCACTACAAGCCTGACAACAAAATTACAACACTTCATCAAAACAACTCTGTGGCACTGCCACCAAACACCTACTATAAATAAGCTCATTTGCCAAGCATCGAGCTTCAGTCGCCTACCACAGATGTTCAGCTGTCGCTCTCAAGAGTCGGAAGTTATCACTCTACACATATGAAAATAAAAGGGATGAGCTAAAGGCCCAGTAAGTAGATCAGCACTATTGCATTTCGGCCTATAAATAATGATAATTATATATAGTGACCACAATTCATACAGGGGTCACAAAGTGGAGTCATGTTACAATTCTTTAGCAGTGTAAGAAGGAGTAGAATTCAGATATCAGAACATACACATTGCATGAGCTACAACTGCTTCATCTCTTATCATAGTAATGGGTCAAAGACTCAGACATGAAACATAGTACACCCAATTAGAAGCTAGAATTGCTTACTTCGAAAGTAGATGTCCCATCGATCAGACCATGCTAATCGTGTAACTTGGGACTTCTACCTTCATTCAGGAGGGAAGACAATGACAAATGGGTGTCTTAGTTCGTAATGTCCTCACTCATGCCCACAAGGAGGAGCCCACAACAATGAGAACGCACGCGGCAGTGAGAGGACGCGGTAGTGAGAGCGTGCGACAGTAAGAGCACACGGCAGTGAGAGGAGCGTGCGACAGCGAGAGCTGTTAGCTATGTGGCATTTCTAGGCCCTCAAGCCAATAGTCTTACACTCAGTGGGAGTTAGAGAGAGACTGAATCTGGGTGCTTGGCACATTAGGGCTCAGATTCATATACCCCGAGTATTTGAGGCATTGAGGGTATACGTTTTGAGAGTGTAAACTCTCGAGGAGGTGTGAGGGTCACTTCCCAATCATGACTATATTGATTAGAATGCCTCATAGTTGATGTGATAAGTCATGGCTTGGAGAATCCAATCGAGAATCATAAAACTCGAGTATTTAAAAGAGTATTCGCCTTGTATGGAATGGTCGGCTGATGGGACATGAGCTCGTATCTTGACACGAGACCGTTCCATGGCATGTGCACCCACAGCTGTATGGGAAATTCACTCTTCTATAATATTATCTGACTTAGAAGAGCTAGTGCGCATGTCCTTTGAGAGGACCATGTATTTTAGTAGGAACATGTCCTGCAGGGGTGCACTAATAATCCATTGAACCCCCGATGACGGAAAACTCTGCTTCTGTGATTTTGATGTGACCATTTATGTATCTCTGCCATAGACTATAGATCATAGGTCCATTGGATCAGCTTGAGATACTAGTGGAACGTCATTCGGGTTAGCCCAATGAAGGACTCCGACTAGTGTTATCAGTCTAAAGATCTCATTTACCTTTGGCCCAAATGAGAAAATATTTTATATTGATGAGTGATTATTTAATAATGTTTAGAAATCATTTAGAGAATTTTTTGGATTTTTGAAAGATTTTTCAAATTTTTTTAAAAATAAAAATATGATTTTCAAATTTGTTTTACATAAATATCAAACAAGGACATTCTATGGGATGCCATCCCAAGTGGCCATAGGGATGCCACATGGCACCCCCACCTCCCCACTCGTGGATGACATCATGTTGATTCACATCCATGTGGGGACCTATTTACCATTAATTCTTTTGTTGGTATCATGTTATAACATGTTATCTTGTTATTTAAAGTATTATATATTGTTATTACGTAAGTTTGATTTAAGTCGCATGTTTTTTTTCTCATATGTGCCATTTTTGGCATGTGTGATGTCAGGGGATTTTGAGAATTAATTTAATTCATATTATTATCCACATATGATTTTGTAGCACGTGGGTATAGCTTATGTGACACCACCTTATGGGCTTGTGACACCACCCATGTGAAACTTTATTATTATTCAAATTCTATTAGTGGTGTCATAAGATATTTTATTCATATGTGTGAATATCTCATATTACCTTTATGTCCATGTCATTGTCTTTTATTGACTCTCACAAATTATTCAAAAACCATGGGCATAAGTGTAAACATGAATTTGGACTTAATAAGAAATGAAACATGGAGCTATGTGCTTCAAGGTAAAATGATTATAAACCTGGTTTTAAGGAGTGAAAGGCGTCAAAAGCTTATCCATTGATCTTGGTGATAAGATATCGATGAGTGGGTTGAATAAAAACCTCTCATGTGTCATTGATCTAAGGCATCAAGGATGAAGGACAAATCCATGTTTATTATCTAAGTATAAAAATAACTTATGGGATTAATTATAAACCTAACATGAGTATTCACTTCAAAGAGAGAGAGAGAGAGGGAGAGCCCTTAAAAAAGATGTGGTCACTCATGAGACTATCTTCTTCATTGAGCTTTCATTTGAAACCCTTCCATGGAGTAGTCCCTCATTTATGTGATCAAGCTCATACTATAACTTCATTAAGGTATTGATTTTTCTTCTCATATTTATAATTCTTACCTCATTTCCATTATAAATCTTACTGTAATTCTTAATTTACAGTAGCTTTCTTTGTTTTTGGTCATGAAAACTTGATCATTGAAGAGTCCCAAAGTAATAGTTTAGTCTATACACATAGTATGTGTAGACTATCTTGCTTACTCCATGATCTTGAGTAGTTTTAACTTGATTTTCTTGATCTTATTTTTCTGGAATTTTTATTGAGAATATACAACTGATGAGATGTTTATTTCATCATATTTGAGCATAAGAAATAGTCCCTTGAGTTCCCTTTTTAATGTTTAAAAGTTCATGTGGTCCCTTATGGACCACATGGTGTAGTTTCACCATAACTTCCTTATTTCGTGTAATATCTCTCTCAAACTTTGAAGGGCTATTTTGATACATGTCTCTTTCATGATTTGATCCCTATTAAGTGAAATAAATGTGATCATTTACTTCCCTTTGGATTGATCTCATTGAGTTATTATTATCACCCGTGCCTTAGACAATGAGACAAAATTAAGTCCTCAAAAGGCCCTTTCGTGGTCCGGGCACAAGGGGTTCAAACTATGGCTTCCTCATATATGTTTGCATGTCAATTTTATGTATTTACAGTTATTAAATGGCTTCATGATTGGTTAAATTGAGTATGTTATATGAATATTGAGATTGTTTTTTAATTATTGAATTATTATGATCAAGTGTAAGTAAGAGAGTACCCCGAGGTATTTCCAAAAGAGTTACCGTTCCTACCTCCTATAAGGGAGATTGAACTTGAGATAGATGTAGCCCCCGACACTGTTCCCATCTTCAAAGCCCCATATAGAATGGCCTCAGCAAAATTGAAGGAGCTGAAAGAATATTTGCAAGAATTATTGGATAAGGGATTCATCTGACATAGCGTGTCACCCTAAGGTGCACCGGTCTTATTTGTGAAGAAGAAGGATGGGTCCCTAAGGCTATGTATTGACTATAAGCAGTTAAACCAAGTAACAGTGAAGAATAAGTATTCCCTGCTTAGAATTGATGATCTTTTTAAATAGCTCCAAGGGGCCCAAGTGTTTTCAAAGATTGACTTCCGATGGGGTTGTCACCAACTGTGATTCATGGAGGGAGACATCCTAAAGACCATTTTTAAAACTCGATACGGTCATTATGAGTTCTTTGTGATGCCGTTCGGGTTAACTAATGCCCCCGCTGTATTCATGGATTTGATGAATATGATATTCAGACCTTTCCTAAACAATTCTGTAGTGATATTTATTGATGATATTTTGGTATATTAGAGAAACCGGGAACTACATGAGCAACATTTGAGAACTGTCTTGCAAATTTGAAGTCAGAAAGATCGTATGCTCAATTAAGCAAGAGTGAGTTTTGGCTCCATAGTGTATCTTTCCTTGGGCACATCATTTCTAAAGATGGGATCACGGTCGACCCCTCTAAGATTTAAGCCGTACTTAAGTGGGAGAGACCGACAAATGTGACTGAAGTTCATAGCTTTTTAGAGTTAGCAGGATGCTGCAAGTGCTTTGTGGGGGATTCTCAAAGATAGCTCTCCCCCTTATGCTGCTGATCCCAGAAAAATGTGAGATTTATGCGGTCAGAGGAATGTGAGAGGAGCTTTCAGGAACTTAAGGAGAGACTAACCACAACCCCGATACTAACCTTTTTTGAAGGAAATGAGGACTTTTGTGGTTTACACCGATGCATCCCATAAAGGGCTCGTATGTGTGCTCATGCAGAGAGGTAAAGTCATTACTTATGCCTTCAGACAGTTGAAGCCGTATGAGCAAAACTATCCAACTCATGATTTGGAGCTTGCGGCCGTAGTGTTTGCATTGAAGATCTGGAGCACTACCTCTATGGGGCCTATAAGGTGTTCACAGATCACAAGAGCTTAAAGTACCTATTTTCCTAGAAGGAGTTGATTATGAGGCAAAGAAGATGGATGGATCTGTTAAAAGACTATGTCTGTACAATCGATTACCATTCAGGCAAGACTAATGTTGTAGCCGACGCTTTAAGTCGAAAAGCCGTAATATTAGTGGCACACCTTATGGTCCGAGAAATGAGATTACTAGAGGATGCAGTGGAATGACACCCAACTCTACCTCTCAATGATGGGGTCGGAATACTTTCGTGTATGAGGGTAAAGCCCCAACTCTTTCAACATATTCAAGTAGCGCAAAAAAAAGATCCTCAACTTATGAAGGACCTTGAAGAAATAAAAATGGAAGAAAAAGAGGACTTTACCATGAGTAGTGATGAGTTGTTGAGGTTTAAGGACCGAGTATGTGTTCCTAATGACAGGAGTGTAAAACCGGTTGTTCTAGAAGAAGCACACCACTCCCACTACACGGTACACCCTGGGAGCACGAAAATGTACCAGTAAGTGAAGGCGGAACATCAGAAACCCGTTGGACTGTAACAACCCTTGCCCATACCGAAGTGGAAATAAGAACACATCACTATGGGCATTGTTTTCGGATTGCCAAGGTCAAGTGCGAGACATGATAGTATTTGGGTCGTTGTGGACCGATTAACTAAAGCTGCTCATTTCTTATGGGTCTGCACAACCTATGCCTTGAATAAACTGGCCTATTTATACATCAGAGAAATTGTAAGGTTACATGGAATACTTATCAGCATGGTGTTCGATAGGGACAACAGGTTCACCTCCAAGTTTTGGACAAGTTTGCAGTCAGCCTTAGGAACCAGACTTACTTTCAGCACCGCCTTTCACCCTAGAAAGATGGGCAATCAGAGAGAACCATCCAGACTTTGAAAGACATGCTAAGGGCCTGTGTTATTGATTTTAAGGGAAGCTAGGAAGACCATTTGCCTCTAATAGAATTTTCCTATAACAACAGCTTCCAAGCCAATATGCAAATGGCGCCTTTTGAGGCCCTATATAGAAGAAAGTGTAGGTCTCCCATCTGTTGCGATGAAGTGGGCGAAAGAAAATTATTGGGGTCTGAAATTGTTCAAATAACCTTTGAGAAGATTGCCTTAATTCGAGAGCAGCGAAGGGTAGCCCAAGTAGCAGAAGGGTTACGCTGATAATCGCAGGAGAGATCTCGAGTTTGAAGTACGTGATCGAGTCTTCCTAAAGGTATTGTCGATAATTGGCATAATGAGATTTGGCAGAAAAGGAAAATTGAGCCCCCGGTTCATTGGGCCTTTTGAAATCCTGGAAAGAAATGGGAACATGGCATATAGGTTTGCCCTGCCACCTGATTTAGCCAACATTCATACTGTTTTTCATGTATTGGTGCTAAAACAATATCAGCCTGACCCGTCCCATGTCTTGAAGTAAGAACCAATCTCGATCAGGGAAGACTTGACCTATGTTGAATGAGCAATTGGGATATTAGACAGGAGAGTACAGACTTTGCATAGTAAAAAAATTCCCCTGGTCCGGGTGCAATGAAAATACCATTCAAGAGAAGAGTCAACATGGGAACATAAAGACAAGATCCGGGAGAAGTACCCCCACCTTTTTGACTGATAATGATATGATTTTGAGGACAAAATCCTTTTTAAGGGGGGGGATGATGTAGGGACCCAGGTTTTCCCAGTCTAATAGAGTGCATGACGGGATAAGGTAGAGGAGCACACGACAGTGAGAGAGCGATGTAGTGACCTGGCCCTAGGGTTGGGTTGATGGGAGTTACCTCGCGCCTCGGGCCTTGAGCCAAAGCCCATCCCTGCTCATCGTCGCTTAGCTTCCTTTGGATGTGACTGGAATTCCCAATTTGTGAGGGGTATTTGAGGGTAGCACAGGCTATATAAGGGGGATAAAATCCCATTTTTTCTCATTTTTCACTAGGGGTAAAAAAACCTTAAGCACAAGTTTTCTTTAACCATGAGAAGAGAGTGTTCAGTCGAAGTTCCGGCAAGCAGCGGGACTTCAAGAAAATTTTTGCAGGTAAGGTTCTCGGCCAACAGTGGGATTCCAGCCAATTTTGTAGGGAAGACCTTTGGCGTGCAGACTTTGCCAAGAATTCGACGAAGTTGCAAGGAAGGAGAGGGAAAGAGAGTTCTCCAGGGAGTTTTCCAGCAAATAGAAGAGGTTATGACTTTAGTCTTTTTTGGCAGAAGAGGCAGGAAGTTACCTCGTGAGCATTTTCGCATGTCTTGGGAGTTTTTCGAGGATTTTTTAGAAGTTTCCTAGGGATTGTCACCTCTTTCTGACACTATTAGTGGTGTTGCAGAGGTTTTTGGGAACTTAAAGAAGTTTGCAGAAGTTTTCGGTGAGGTACTAGTGCTGTCCAGGCAAAAAACCTAGGTAGGAAAGTTTTTCAGTGGGTTTTCAGTGGCATAGGAGAAGATCTGGCGGGAGACGAACAATGGACTGTCGTGGAAGGTGTACGATTGGTGGATGTGAACCGTCATGGAGGTGAACCATCTTAGGGGAGGCGTATGGGATGTGGTGACGATCGTCAGTTGCTCGTGTGTGAGATGGCGCCAAAGAACGTGGAGACGGTTGTCAGTCGATGCAGCTAAGTTCGAGGTGTCACGACTGAGATTCGTGGTACGTGTAAGAGATTCGATCACAGTCAGCGTTGGCCTTGGACAAGCTCAACCGGCACTGGGTATTGGCAATTTGAATCGATGCTGAGTATTGGCAATCTCAATCGGTGCTGAGTGTTGAAAAAAGCAACCGGCACTGAGTGCTAAAAGTCTCAACCGGTGCCAGTCGTCTGGCACGCAACCAGTGCTGAGTGTTGGCAATTCAACCGTTGCTGAGTGCTAAAAGACTCAACCGACGCTAGTCGTCTGGCATGCAACCGGCGGTGTTGGCAATTCAACCGGTGCTAAGTGCTAAAAGACTCAACTGGTGCTAGTTGTCTAGAACGCAACTGATGCTGGGTGTTGGCAATTCTGCTGACGCTAAGCATTTGAAAGACTCAATCGGTGCTAAGTGTTGTCAAACTCAGTGGACACTAGTCCAGTGTCTTAGCGACATTTTGGGAGTAAACCACCAAGCCCTTTATAATGGCTAGTTCTTCTTACCAAATTCCCAATGTGAAGAGTCTTCCAAGAAAGGGAGAGATCAGCATCTGTGATTTTATAGGTGAATTTTTATTAAGGGGTGAGCCCATTTGGCTAACCCAGCCAGTGTGCGAGCCAGAGTGGTCCCTTAGTGTCACTTTCATTACTAAACCTGTTTGTTTCGAAGTGCGCCAGGGTAATGATGCCATTGTCAATACTAAAGAAGGGATGATACTTCTTCATTGTATGCATTGGAACATAGCTTCCAGGGAGAATTTTCCTACCTTAGGGGAGCGAATGGTACATGCAAAGGGATTACTAAGGTGGTCAGGAAAAGGCCTCCAGATTCAAGGGGAAAATCAATACCTGAAGGGCTACACTTCCTGGACTGGCAAGGTATTGGCATCATACAAAAGTACTCTTGAACGTGCTTCGCTATTGACAGCGGTCCAGTGTTCGGGCAATTACTATGACTGTTGCTCCAATACAGTAAAGGTGTTACTGGAGACATGGAGCCATGTCAACAATACTTGGCTTGGTCATGGCGAAGCGGGGATCTCTTTGCTAGATCTTCATTTCATTGGAGGCCTCCCAATGATTGGGGCTATGTATGACGAGTTTATGCCCCCAAACTCAGTCATCTTCTATGATGTTAACTTGGGGGATGAAGAGCCACCTGCCAGCCTTCAAAAGATCTTTGAGGCCTTCTTGTTGATTGTCGGCCGATTTGACAATGGAAGGGTCACCTTTACATAATGGGTGAACTTCTTTTGTGGGGATTATCCTAAGGGCGGTCAGGATACTCCGAAGGGGAAGGGGAAGGCTGTCGCAAAGGAGACGCCTCCCTTATATCAACTTGAGATTGACGATGACTGTGTCTTCTTGGCTGCATACATGGCCTTATTCATGTACAAATTAGTGCTTCCTGGCTGGGGGACAACATTCGTCTAGGCGTACTGTATGTGGCCTGTGACATGGCCCGAGGCTGTGAGTCTGCTCTTGCTCAGTCGGTAATGTGCAACATATATCATGGCTTAGGGGCCATCTCCCGTGGAAGGCCTACAGGGCAAAAGAGGGAAGAAGTGGCATTCTTGGAGGAGAGGCTTTTCCCAGGGATTTCAAGACTCCATTCCATGTGCATTATGTGTACGGGTGGCTATTGGGAGTGGTCCCCACAATAAATTAGATGGAGGGTCTTCTCAAGGAGGTGGATCTGAAGCGACAACTCCTACTTCTGAAGGGGGAAAGAAAAGAAAGAGCTCAACTGTTGCCGATACTCATGCCCTGCCTTCAGTTAGTGAGCGTATTCAGAGGTGTAAGAGTGCCAAGCTTCCTATGGCGTCAGAATCAGAAGGTAAATCTTCCTCTTCTGATCTGTTAAGAACTACTCCGGTATCACCTTCTGCGCTCTCTGAACCACCTTCTGCTTCTCCTAAATTGTTTTCTTTTTCTTCAGAAACCGAGGTAAATGATTCTGGCCATTCTGAGCCTATTGTCATTGCTTCTGATCGGGAGATGACTCCGGATCTTGAGGAGGCACCCTTGAGTCTCGGGATAGTTTCGAAGTTAGAGACGGCTCGGATGGAGACTGCTGAGGATGAAGGCGCTATAACCAATGCTCCAGATAGGGGCTCTGATGTTGATGTGGTCTCCATGCCTCAGGAGCTTGATGCCTTGACCGAGGCAGGGGCTTTGGCTCAAGGAGAAGAGCCTAAAGTTGATGATGTGTATGAGCACCAAGAGGTTGCTGCCCCCGTGGACATAGGTCGTGAAGATGAGGGAATTGAACTCTTCATAGCCGAGGTTCTAGTTGCTGAAGGCAGAAACCAAATGGAAGAAACCGTGGCTAGAGATGAATTGGCTAGCAAAGGCCAAAGAGAAGAGGCAGTTCCTGAACCTGATAATGCTGAGACAACGGTTCAGGTGAATGAAGAAGAAGTAGAGGTCCCCATAAGAGAAGGTCAAGCCATCGAGACTGGTATTATGGCTATTATTTCAATAAGCTGGATTCTTGAGTTCGAGGTTTCTTCAGCAATTGTCATCTCAGCAGCACCATCTAAGCTTGTTTTTAGTGGTGTTTTTAGTATGATTGCAGGCATGGTTAGAGCAAGCCTTCAGGGCTTGAGGGGCCCCTTGATGAGCTGGGCGAAGCCTTGGCAAACTGAGGGAGTTCACCACGACTACTGTGGTTGGGAGTGCCCCAGAAGTTCTTTCCCATTTCAATGCAACTCTAAACGAGTTGGAGAGCTGGCGATTAGGAGCGCTCCATCATGAAGAAGAAACTGGTAGGTTAGCCTCTTTAGAAGAGTCGATCTTGCTATGTCGAGAGAAAATAGATGCCTGCATAGAGAAGAAGGCCATGATAACTGGCCGTCAGCGGGACCTCAAGAGGGAGGTGCAAGGAAGCTTCAAGATAATGATTGAAATCTGAGAGGTGATGCGAATACTGAAGCAGGAATTCAAGGGCCTCGTTTCCCATTTCAATGCAACTCTAAACGAGTTGGAGAGCCGGCGATTAGGAGCGCTTCATCATGAAGAAGAAACTGGCAGGGTAGCCTCTTTGAAAGAGTCGACCTTGCGTCATCGCGAGAAAATAGATGCCTGCATCGAGAAGAAGGCCATGATAACTGGCCGTTAGCGAGACCTTAAGAGGGAGGCGTAAGGAAGCTTCAAGATAATGATTGAAATCTGAGAGGTGATGCGAATACTGAAGCAGGAATTCAAGGGCCTCGATATAGAGATGGTTCAGAGTAAGGCCATGGAGGCCTCATTGGTCGAAGATTTGTCCAAACTCAATGGCACAATTGAGTTGGAAACTGTGGCGATGACAGAGGAGACTCAAACGGTGAGGGAATTGAAGGAGCATATCCAGGGCACCGAGACCTCTCCTGCAACGTGCAATGCAGAGATCAACAAGATGATTGATTATTTCTGAACATGTCACTTCCTCTTGCCAGTACTTTGTAAAAATGTTAACTTGATGAATAAAGTGCTTCTCTCTTTTGACTTTGCTGCACAATTTCATTCCCTTGTTACTTTTACTGCACCTCATGTGATTTCTTGTTTGAATGCCACTTTCATTGCCCCAAGAGGCTAATACCTTAGGCCTTGCCTAGCCCCATGATGGGCTGCTGTGGCTTGGATAGCTTCAAAATGGGGAGTTGTTGCTTTTTCTCCTTTTAATGTCTGATTATCCAAGGGCTCATAGTTCATTTTCCGCATGATTTGGTGAGCTTGGTCACTATAGATAGTCCAGTCAAGAGGGGCCTCGGCCTCCATTAGTGGCGTATTTACCTTAAGCTCATCATAGGTTTTAGTCTCCGACAAGAACTCTTTGAAGCGATATGCATGACCTCCAATTCACTCTGGAGACTGCGGACTTCGGTTCTTAAGTTTGCTAGGGGATCCTGTCCTTGAGGGAAAGAAAGTTTCTCTTTATTGAACTGCTCTCCTGAGTGGTCAGGGAGAAGTAACACTTTTAGCTGGTCGCCGGTCTGAGGAGTATCCTCTATACTTATAGCAACTGGATTTTAAAAAATATTTCACGGCGGTTGCCATGCTGCTTCGGCTGTCAAGAGTGCAATGTGGATGTGCAAGACTTTCTGCTGGTCTAGTGTATAGGTGACCCTTGGAGCCGGGAATTCTATCCTCATGGCTTGCTCAATCTCAAGAATGACCTCTGATTCATCTTCCTGCCAAGGTGGCTTAGAACTGGGGCAGAGGGCGAAGACTCCTTTTCGAGCGAAGAAGGAATTTCTTGAGGAATGATGGTTGGGATGTTAGAATGAAGAGTACTTCGGGGTAAAATTCTACCCTTCCTTTCTTCCTCTTTGAACATGTTCAACAGTGTCCTCCCAACATCCTCAACATCTTCATAAGACAAGGACGCAGTCTTGCTAGTAGACTTGTGACCTTCATCATTCGGCTTCTGAGGCAAGGCCAAATCTGTGCAGTAATATTTAGCATCTACATAGTGAGTTTTGACCACAGGGAACGATATGTTATCAGCATAGACCGTATGTTTTCTCCCATCTCAATTATATTTGAAGCACTGATGCAATGTTGATGGAACCACCCCCTGATCATGGAGCCACGGCCGACCGAGGAGAATATTGTAAGAAGTGTCAGTGTCGATTACTTGAAACTGGGTGTAATTGTTCAACTCATCGATCTTAAAGCAAAGGCGTACTATGCCGACTGGCTTCTCTCTTGATTGGTTGAACCCTTGAATTGTGACATGGGTCGGGGTAAGATCTTCGGATCCCAAACTTAATCGAGTAAGGATCCTCCTTAAAATAAGGTTGACCGCCGACCCTCCATCAAACATAATTCGGTTGATGGGACATGCATGTAATTTGTCAGTAATAAAGAGAGGGCGATTATGGAACTTTTCCCCTAGCTGCAGATCGTCCTCTGAAAAGGTGATTGGTATACATCCTTGTAGAATTGTTGGGTCTACCTCAATGGGTTCTACTTCAGTTTCGTACACTTCTAGGTTAGAGAGAGCGTGAACCAAAGCCATACGGTACTCCTTCAAGAGCTTGAGGGCATCGTAGACATTGAGAAGGGCTGGAAGCTTTCGTGGATGCCCTATCACATCCTGTTTCACCTTTTCTTGATCAGGGCCTTGGGCTCATGGTCCTGCCACTGATTTGGGTGCTATGCTGGGTTGAGGAGTAGGTTTGGGTAGTAAAGGTTTATTCTGGCGTGCTGGTTGACTTGGTTTGATTGATGGAAGTTTGAGGTTTTGGAAGAGACAGGGTGCATGGGATAAAAGAGGTCCCAGGAAATTGGAGAATAGGTGGGCTGCTTAAAGTGTTAGGATTAGGATGGAGCTCAGGGAGTTATAAGATAGGCAGACTAGTCTTTGGATAAGGGGGCAGTGGTGAACTGGGAAACTTCAAGGTGCCCGACTTCTGCAGTGGAGGCTGCAGCGTCTTCCCCGATCTGAGATTTATCTGCCCCGTGGTGAGTAGTGCTCCTAAAATTTGCACCATGTGGAAAGCTCCCTGAGAATAGGAGCTTTGCCCATTTGATTCTCTCAATCTCTGCTCAAAGTTTGGCTCCGACTTCTTTTGCTTCTTTGAAGAACGTGGCTCTACGTTGGCTTTAGTTGTCAGGGCATCAGCAACTGTTAGGAATTCTGTTGTTGGTGTGAGGGTCTTCCTCAATTGTTTCCATTGCGTCCTGCTTATATTGGATCCTGCGAGTTCTCGGTCTAGAGCCTTGAATTTCGGGCATTTCAAGATTGTACCTACAGGAGAGACAGAAGAGGGAAAATGAGAAGCAGGCAAAGAAAGAGGAGAAGGGTTAGAAGGTGGGGGACTTTTAAGGTCGTTTCCCTCATCAGACCGATCTGGGCAGCTTTTTACGTCATCACTAGGGTTAGATGAGTACAGGGTGTCTTTTAGGTCTTTCCCTTGCTTAGACCGTTGGGGAGTGCTTTAAGACATCCTGTCAAGAAGACATCCCTGTGGGAGATGGCACACCAGGGTTAGATGGGGAGATGGCATAGGGATGTCTTCTTGATAGGATGAAGAAGGAAGAAGGATCCTGTCAGGGATGAAATCCAGTAAAGTTGTCAATGGAGGAAGGGGCTTGAGAAATTCCTGCTGAGCTATGGGTTGAGATGTATTATTTCATCAGCAAGTAGCCCTTGGTGCCCATCTTTTTCTGGTTTTTTGAGGTGATGTTTGACTCATCTTGCTGGGCCGGTGAACAACCCTAGCTTAGCAAACTGCTTCTAGCCTTACAGACTTGAGTCTGCTTCGACCATGGTAGACTATCCATGGCTAGGGAATCGAGGGTTCTGCAGAGTCCCAGTCATTGATAGGAAGGTCTTGCTCTGTGAGACCTTCTTGCCCCGATAGGGGGGATGACTTGGGGATCACTTACAGGGAGATTGTAGAACCCCTAACACTCCGGCATTTTCTTTGCAAATATATCAAGGAAACTTGTGCATTCTGACGGGTAATGGCCTCTTATCTGATGGTAAGGGCACCAATGATCTTTTGTGCCCTTAGCAAGGCGACAAGGTTGCCTCACTTGCTTCAGTGTGATTATGCCTTCTTGAAGCATTATAATGAAGAAGGGTAAGGGATATCGGGCATTTCGTCTTCCTCTTGGATGGTTACGACATGAGAGGCCTTGGCAACCCTGAAGGCTCTCTTTAAGTCTTCAAGCTTTATCTGACCCGTCAGAATGAAGGCCTCGATAATATCCTTCAGTGTGTAGCAGTCATATGTAGGATGATTGAACCTCCGATGGTAGGCACAATAATTCGCCTGAGTGTCAAGGCCACGTTGCTCAAGGAATTTGGTTTCGGGAAGCTGGATCATATTATGTTCCAATAATAATAGGAACAGTGCAGGGACCCATTCCTTCTCGAAGGGGTAGACCTTGTTCCTGAGCGTGGTCAAATAATCACCCCGATCAAGGTTGGCTGGTGGGGTACCTGATTGTATGATTGTTGTTGCTTGCCTACCTAGGGTACTACCTTTGCTGTGCTTACCCCTTTAGAGAGGTCCAAAGTTTGGGAGGGAGCCTTCTTTGAATCAATGACCATGACGACTGCACTGATTACTCCTTTCTGTTGACTACTCCTTGTGTTATTTTGAGAGTTACCATTGCCCTGGTTGTTTGTTGAACTTGTAGATGACTGTCGTGTCGCACCATGGTGGCATGATAGACTTTCTATGCAGACTGATTTAGAGATCAACTCTGACATGGAGGTCGGATTAGAGGCCTCGACATGTAGAGCGATTTCGGGTCGCATGTTCCACACATAAGTTTGGACCGCTTCCTTCTCAAGTATAGGGTTAGGATGGTGAGAATCCAAGTTTCTCCATCTTGATATGAACTGATCCACGAGCTCATCAGGGTCTTGAGTCAGGGTCAGAAGTTTGATCGTTTGAACCAATCTCTCAACCTCATAGAAGCGTTGATAGAACATCTTCTCCATCTCCTCCCACGTATGGACTGAGTTTGCAGGGAGTCGGGAATACCATTGAAATGCTGGGCCATCGAGGGTTTCAACGAACAGTCAGAGAAGAAGTCTCCCATCAGCCGCTGTTTCTCGACATGTTGCCTGGAAGTGGGCAATATGCTGGTTCGGGGACGTGGTTCTGTTGAATAAAGGAAACTTCCCTTTCTTATAATCTGAGGGAAACAAGACGTGATCAATATATGAGGGGTACAGCCTTTGATAAGGTGTTGCACCCTGTATCCTTGAGATTTGTTTGTTCTTTAGTCTATGGATGACCATAGCGTCAATATCTGTCTGAGAGACTGGATGAGGGGCAGAATTGTCCTATGAGGTAGAAGGAGGGGACTGCCATGGAGGTACACCATCGGAGTGATGGGAATTGACCTCATGGTTAGCCGACTGGTGTGCGGCATCAATACGATCGATCTTTTCCATCATTGCATGCACCCTATCCTCAAACTTGTTCATGCGCTCTTCCTGCGTATCACCAGGCTCTCTTATGACCATTACGCTGACCGTTCCACTATGAAGGTCAACGTTTGTGGCAACAGAGGGCTTGCGAACTTGACAAGTTGTACGTGGTAGGTCAGTTAGCAGGGGTCAGCATGCCCTGATTGAACTCCACTCTTGTATGTTGATCGCGTTTGGATCGGTTCTCGACAGTCTTGGGACGGTGGCTATTGAGCGGCTGGGTCTTTTCTACAACAGCAACCACATCACAGGGCTCATGGAGCTCTTCTTCAGGCTTCATCGTTTGAAGGGGGTTGAAGGGATTCGGGCTAACAAGGTCATCAGAATTGTTTGTTTTGACTGCCTTGGTCACCTTCCTAGCAAAATTTACAGACCCGTATCCCGTTTAGTCTTGAGGTTCTGACGAACCTCATGCCAAAATTGAGATCTAGGTCACGATTGGTCAGCTCTTCTTGCACAGGAGAGAGCTATCTCCATTAGGTTCGGCAATGGATGAGGGCTAGGAACTGGAGTCATCTTGGGATGGGGAGGATGAAGGACTCGATCTATCATTAGGTCGATGCCCCGAGGTCTCTTGTGTGGTCAAGAGACAAGACCAAATTGACGGGGCTGGTTCAGGATGGTACTCTTATGGAAAACTTTCTAGTACCGAGGTTGAACGGGCTTGCTCGATGAAGAAGGAGAGGGCCAGAGTAGGGTTGACTCATGAGGAGACCTGAGTCGAGGGCGAGAGGGCGTCTGTGATGGTGACGTGTGTGCGTCGCTTGAAGAAGGGTTAAGGGAAACCTGGGGTTCAACCCGGGCTCGAGCAAGTGTTTGCAAGGGAACAGGTAAATGGCTGCTCCTTACAGGGTGTGCTTGTGTGTGCAGAGTAGGAGGACGAGAAGGTTGTCCCTTGGGTACTCAGGTTGGCGTGGCAATGGCGTTGCCCCGAGTAGTGGGATGCATATGAGTAGCGTGTGCAGATCTGACCTTAAAAGGTTTGATCTTGGACACGGTCTCAAGGTAATAGGAGGATTTCCCTAAGGTGTGGCTCGAGTGGGTAACCCACGAGCCTTGTGGTGTGTGTGAGGAGTGGAGACCGTGGGGTTTCCACATCGACGTGATGAGCCTCTAGGGATAGAGAGTAATGGTGTAGAAATGTTGGGGGTAGCTCTATGGCGACCCACGTAAGCAATGTCAGCTTTTTTCCCTTTTGCAGAAAGGAACTGAGCAGCCTTCCAACGTACCTCGGAAAGACGATCGGCAAGTGACTTGCTAGTGGCTGGGTGCATGCTGTGTGAGCAATAGAAGTGCTACCGATGCAGAGCGCCTTGGTGGAGGTTCCGCCAAAGCGAGGAGATGGGGAGTGAGGGATTTTTAGGTCCCACCTCAGGCCGGTTCAGGTTAAGACTTGGAAGCTAGACAAGGGGTCTTTGCTCAAGAGGATGGTTGAGAACAAAGTTAAAGGAACTTGTTCCCTAAGGACACTCTCAAATATGGGGATAAGAAAATCCTCGATCTTGATAAATGGGTTACAAAACCCGTAAGCCATATTAAAGTGAGTAAAGACAAAGAAGAAACTAGCCAAACAAGATCAATCCGATTATGGAGTAGTAAGTCCCCAATGGAGTCGCCAAGCTGGTTAGGTGCCTTGATCTTGCCCTTCGGATCATTTTGGGATCCGACGACACGAGTCTCGGGTTTTGAGGGAAGACCCGAGACGTTTTTGAGATCTCTCTCTCGGGAACCCCGTTCAAAGACGAGGGCAGGTGTTACTAACCGATGAGAGACGAATTTAAAGGTGGGTTCAAGACTTACTTGGGCTGACTAGCGTGGGCGCGCTCTTAGATCACGAAGAAATCCCCCGAGTAATAAAACTGGTTTGAAATCACCTCCCTTGGCTTGTATTCTTCTTGTTTTTTGTTTTTCTGCAATCACACACATATATGGTAAAGGTTATAACACAGGTGGGTCAGACCTCACCCTTTTCCTCTTTGATGAACGTACACAAGCATGTGCATTAAAAAAAAAGAAGAGAAGAAAGACGGGGGAGAGAATAATTCGACTAAATGAGAGGATCAGAGCGGTGACTAGGCTAATGGATAATTGGCCTGACGTGGTAGTCAAGCGGGCTCGATAACTAAGATCGACTCACATGATTACTACTAAATGTCGTTACCAATACCGACTAGCTAGAATAGATGGCCAGTCTGTTGTGGCAATAACGTGGGCCAAGTAACCTTGGCACAACAATATTACGTCTAGACGACCGGACTACCATGAGAGGCTAATCTCAATCCCTCTTAGTCGAACGAAAGAGTAGCAGAATTAAGGCTATGAGGAGAGAATAAGAAGGGAAAGAGGGAAAGAAAGAAGGAGGGAGAAAGAAGGAAGAGAAGAGTATGAAAGATGAGAGAATAAAGGAGAGAGAGGGAAGGAAGGCGCAGTCGGGGTTAAGCATTACCGAATGTGTTTAGAAAGAAGAGAGAGAAAACCAATCGATACTATGTTTCACCGACTGATAGAGGAAGAGAGAGAAAACCAATCAGTGCTAGGTCTCATCGACTGACAGAGGAAGAGAGAGAACCAGTTGGCACTAGGTATCACCGACTTTCAAAGGTAGAGAGAGAAAACCAATTGACGTTAGGTCTCGTTGATTGATAGAGGAAGAGAGAGAAAACCAGTCGGCGCTAGGTCTCGTCGACTGACAAGGGAAGGGGGAGAAAACCAGTCGGTGCTAGTTCTCACTAACTGACAGGGGAACGGAAAGGAAACCAGTCGGTGTTAGGTCTCGCAGATTGACAGAAGAGGAGAGAGAAGACAAGAGAGAAGACCAGCCGATGTTAGGCTTCACCAACTGACTAGAGATGAGAGAAAAGACCAGTCGACGTTAGGTTTCACTGACTGATAGAAGAGGAGAGAGAAGACCAGTCAGTGCTAGGCTTCACTGATTGATAGGAGAGGAGAGAGAAGAAGAGAGGATCAGTCGACATTAAGCTTCACTGACTGACAGACAAAAGGAGAGAGAAAATCAGTCGGTGCTAGGTTTTGCTGAGTGACAAAGGAAGGACAAAACCAACAGACACTAAGCCTCATCAATTGTGACAGAAGGAGAAAACCAACCGATGCTGGGCCTCGTCGTTTACATTAGAAGAGGATAGATGAAGATAGAGATGAGAAGAAGAGAGAGAAAGAGATAGGGATGGAAGGAGATAGAGATGAGAAGAGAGGAGAGAGAAAGAAGAGAGAGAAGGGAGGAGGGGAAAGAAAAGATAGAGATGAGAAGGAGATAAAGATGAGAAGGGAGGAGGAGAGAGAAAAAGATAGAGATGAGAAGGAGATAGAGATGAGAAGGGAGGAGAGAGAAAGAGATATTAATGAGATGAGAGGAAAGAATAAGAGAGAAAGAGGGGAGGAGAGAGAAAGAGAGGAGAAGATAAAAAGAAAAGAGGAGAGAGAAAAAGATATAGATGAGAAGGGAGGAGGAGAGAGAAAGAGATAGATATGAGAAGAGAGGAGAGAGAAAGAAGAGGGAGAAATAGGGGAGGAGCGAAAGAGAGGAGGAGAGAAAGAAGAGAGAAAGAGGGGAGGAGAGAGAAAGAGGGGATGAGAGAAAGAAGAGAGAGAGAAAGAGGGAAGGAGAGAGAAAGAGAGAGAAAGAGGGGAGGAGAGAGAAAGAGACAAGAGGAGGAGAGAGAAAGAGAGAAGGAGAGAGAAAGTTACCTGCGCAAAGGGTACCGACCCTTTTTTTTTTGTCTCCTCTCTCGCTCTCCAAGACGTACTCACAAACTCAAGAAGGAATGGAAGTTTTATTTAATCAATCCAAAAATGGACTAAAAGACTTTACAATTTAGCTTTGCATGTTTATGTAGAATTGGGCTAAACCATGAGTGCACGCCCAAAAACTAGCTAGAATTGAAGATAATTTAGGCAAGACAGAAGATGGTGGAAAAAGAGAAGGTGATAATAGAGGAGTTGCTAAAAGATCAGAGGAGGAAGAGCTACCTCCTGGTTCTGAGATCCAAGGAAGTTCGACACCCCCACGTTTCTGAGTACGCCCACTAACTGGAGAAGGCGGCGGACGAGCGTTTCCTTTTCTTTTCCCGTACCGAAGAAGGAGTGGCTGCTTCAGAATTCCCTCCCTGAGAGGGACCCTTAGGCAGTTTACTGTGGGGACTGCTCCTGATTAGTGCGTTCAAATCCTAAATGGGATGCCTCTCACAACCTAGGACCCTGCATCCCTCATCCCACTCGAAGATGGAATTAAGATTATCAAAGATGCTCTCAGTCCTCGTCTTCATCGCAAGAAAGTTTGGTGAGGCTTCATCAGCTGCTATCTCGCGTGAAACTTTATGGCTTGCCGATTAGAGGGATATTTTAAGACTAACACCGCGTAAGGAGCAAGGGTATCCACCTGTCTCCTCTGCCTGGTATCCTGGTGCTAATTACCGTTCTCCCCTTTCCAGAGGTGATTAACATTTCCATATCCTTTGCTGGTAATTCTCCACCAGTTTACATAAGTCTGCGTCATTCGGACCTTCCTACCAAAGTGAGGCAACACATACTTGTTGATTTCGGTCATTTGGAGACATGCGGACCAAGCAGTCTGTATATGTTCCGGCGACCAGCACTCGCGGAGAGTCCCAAGCTCTTCCGCTTTCCCTGTGTTCACTTTGCCCTAACACTTTTCGAAAAACACGGAGAAGGGGCAACTCTGATCAAGCCCGTGCTGATGGGCGAATCGATGAGGGAAATACCCCTCTAGTTTGACATTGTGCGGAGTCTGATAAGGTAGAACTCCTCCTTTGATGATCAGGATGAACATGAGCTACCTAATGGTTGTTGGAGCACCATCTATCTCCTTCGCCAATTCATCAATGAAAGAACGATTGGTGAAGCTTCCGACCAGGAATGGGACTTGCCGCATGTTTAACGAGTCATTCCCAAATAAACTCCAAGCTCCCCCTGGGGAATGGAAGATGGCCTTTTGGTTGGTAATCCTCATCAAGAACGACCACAGTTTACCTCTTGAGTCCTGGTGCCTGACATAGGTGTCAGGGAAATAGGCCCCTAGCCACCTGTACACATAATGGACGGGGAATGAAGTTTTAAAATCCCCAGGAAATGCCTTTCCTCCTACAATGCCATTCCCTCCATCTTTACCTTTGTAGGCCTTTCCACAGGAGATGGCCCCCAAGCCATGGCAAATATTAAAGAAAACTAGCTGAACAAGGGCATACTCATGCCCTCTTTCCATGTTGCAAGCCACATACAATATGCCTGGACGAGTGTCCTCTGCTCGTCTAGGGAGCATGAATTTGCACAAAAATAAGGTCAAATATGCAGCCAAAAAGATAATCATTTTTGGTCTTGGATTGATACACGGGAGGCGTCCCATTCGTAAATGCCTTCCCTTTCCCTTTCAGAGTACCCCGATTGCCTTCGGGATAGTCCCCACAGAAGAATTTCACCCATTCAGTGGAGGTCACCTGACCGTTGCTAGACTTGGTAGCGATCAATTGGTAAGCCTCGAAAATCTTTTGAAGACTGACCGTCGGCTCTTCATCCCCCAAGCTAGCACCACAAAAAATGATCGAGTATTGGGGCATGAACTCATCATAAATTACCCCGATTATCAGAAGGCCCCCAATAAAATAAAGATCTAACAAAGAGATTCCTACTTCCCCTTGCTCAAGAAGCCAGGTATTGCTATCCTCTAGTAATACCTTCCCTGTATTGGAGCACCGATCATAGTAGCTGCCCGAACACTGGACCGCTGCTAATAGAGAAGCACGTTCAAGAGATCTTCTGTGCAACATCAATACCTTGGCAGTCCAGGAAGAGTATCCCTTCAAGTATTGGTGCTCTCCCTAAATTCGAAGGCCTTTTGCTGACCACATTAGCAGCCCCTTTGCTTGTACCATTCGTTTCCCTAGGGTGGGCAAGTTCTCCCTAGAGGCTATGTTCCTATGCATGCAATGAAGCAGTGCTATCCCTTCTTCAATACAGACATTTCCGTCATTACCCTCGCGAACTTCAAAATGAACAGGGTCAGTAATGAAGGTGACACTGAGAGGCCACTCTAGCTTGCATACTGGCTTAGTCAGGCAAATGGGCTCGCCCCTTGATAGAGCCTCATCGGTAAAATCCTGGGTGCCGACCTCTCCCCCACTTGGAAGGCACTAGATCAGCACTGACCGAGTCTTCCAATGGCACTATGTTTTTTAATACCTAGCGTCAGCTACGTTTACCAATGCTTAGTGCCAACTGCGTCTGACAACACTTAACGTCGGTTGTGTCTGCCAATCCTTAGCGCAGGTCGAGTCTTCTAATGCCTAGCACCGGCTATGTTTTCTAATACTAAGCGCTGACCACAATTGCCAATGCCAAAAGTCGGTTGCGGATGCCAACGTCTAGCATCGGCTGTGTTCAAATCTGTCACACGTGCCACGGATTCCCTGCGGCGGTTCACTTCCTGTGACCGTTCACTTCCTGCAACCGTTCGCCTTCCCTGTGACGGTCCACCTTCAGTCACCATTCCGTTTCCCTTGACCCTTCGGTGTCTCGCCAAAACTTCTCCTACACGGTCGAAAGCTCACTGAGAGACTTTTCCTTGCATACGTCTTGGCCTGGAAGTCACCAAAACCCTATCGAAAATCCTCTGCAACTTTCTGTAAGTCACTGGGAAACCCCCTAAGGTCCCAAAAGACTTCCCAAAACTTGCATAAATGCCAACAGTTGCACTTCCCGCCTCTTCTACCCTCGAAGATCATAGCCGGAGTTCTCCTACTTCCCGGAAAGCCTCTTGTGCTAATAGTGAAACTCCTGCAACTCTTTCTTTTCCGACTATCCCTTTATACAATCTTGGCGAAACCTTCCTTGTAAGGCTTGCTGGACCACTTGATCTCTTGTTGGAATCCCTCTACCTGCTGGAGCTTTCACCCGAAAATCCTCTACTCACTGTTACATTTTTTTTAGTTTAAGTTTGTTTATCTTCGTTGAAAAGTGAAGGAAATGGGGTTTTGCCCCTTATATAGGCAACACTACCCTCAAACACCCCTCACAAACTGGGAATCCAGTCACGTCCAAGGAAAGCCAAACGACGATGAGCCGGGTCAGGCTTTGACCCGAGGCCCGAGGCAACTCTCATCATCGCCTGTAAAATCCCAACAAACTGACGGGACCGGGTCGGGTTTTGACCTGAGGCCCGGGAAAAGTTTCATTTATCGTCTCATCAAGGCCGGGTCTTACTCGGGCTATGGCCCGAGTACCAATCCATACCTAGCGGCGACTATGCGGTCAAAGTGACCTAACGGTGGCTGAGTTTCAACAGCCCTAGCACCGATCATGTGCTTGATAACCTTGCGCCGGCTGTGTTGAAATGATAGCACGGGCCACCCTCAGCACCGACTACGTTTTTAATAACCCAGCGCTAGCTATGAAGTCAAAATGACCTAACGCCGACTGTGTTTCAACAAACCTAGCACGGGTTGTGTGCTCGACAATTTAGTGACAGTGGTGGCACATGTTGTCCTCAACGCCCACTATATTTTTAACAACCTAGTGTCAGCTGAGTGGTTCGGAGGCAGTGTTGGCCGACTTCGGCATCAGGTGTGTTTTCAAAGATTTAGCGCCGGCTGAGTGCTCAACAAATAATGGTTGCTGCACCTGATGCCAATTGTATTTTAAGCAACCTAGGCCAAAGCTGTGCGAGACCTATCATCCCCAATAGAGTCAGGGGCAGGCCGCTGTCGCTCATCCCTAGTGCGAGACACACCTGTACTGCAACCCATTATCCCTAGTGGACTTAGGGTCATTCTTATCTCTTTAATCCCCAGTGGGTCTGTTTCACACCAAGTCACTACTCCTTTGCTATCTTATCCTCAGGGACTCGGCTTACCTATTCTCCATGGAGCTCATCTTTCACCCCTCGGGAGTCATACTCGCACTCTAATCCCCAGTGAAGTTTGCTTCGGTTTGCCATCCCTTGTCGGGCCACTATCTCTATCTGAACCCTCTGCTTGTGTATGGTATTAACCATTTTATCCCCAAGGAGTCAGATTGTCATCCACAGACCTATTCCCTATGGAGTCTCACCTACATGGTGACTCAAACTGTGGTCCGTGCTGCATGACCTTAAACTGCACAGCCTTCGTCTAGATGCGACCCTAAACTGCATAGTCCAAACTATATGACCTTAAACTGTAGTGGAGGTCTAATTGTATGACCTTAAACTGCATGGTCATAGTTGCATGACTCTAAACTGTATAACCATGGTCCAAACTATATGACCTTAAACTGTAGCGGAGGTCTAGTTGCATGACCTTAAACTGCACGGTCCTAGTTGCATGACTTTAAACTGCATAACCACGGTCCAAGCTATATGACCCTAAAACCATAGTACATGTCTTGATCGCATGACGATAACTTCTTTGCACAGGTCCAGGAGGCATGACCATAAACTCACCCCCACATACGCGCACCACGATTACTATCTCTCTAGTGAGTCCATTCATTTCATCATCCTACATCATTCCCCAGTGAGTCTCACCCGCACTCACAAAATGGCAAAGCATCCCATGACCTATACTCGTCATAAGCTAGTGGGTCACCACTTTCCACCTTCCTTTCATACATCATCCATCTTTCATAAGTAGCCTCGTGCCATCTCCCCAATTGTGAGCTAAACCACTACCATACTCACTTCATGGCCCCTATAGACTACTATTCATCCCCATTTTGGTCCAGCTGTATGACCTTAAACTGTAGTGCAGGTCCTGGCTGCATGACGTTACAAGGCTTCGTACAAGTCTTGAGGGCATGACCTTAAACACACCTTCACAAAAAAAATGATGAAATATCGGACATGATATATACCTTAATAAGGGACCATCATGAGTAAAAATGACGGATGGGCATGGTCACGAAACCATGAGTGAAAGAGTTATGTGGATAAAAACCGGGCACGATGAAAACCCGAAAGGGCATCTTGAGTAAAAATGGATGAAAAGGGTGGACATGGCCAAAACGTCATAGGTAAAAGAGCCCCAAATAGAAGGAAGTTGGTGAAAACCGTCTCTACGACACCGCTTCCCAAGTTCAAGTGAAAATCCTCAAAGGAAACTTGGACCAATAAACAGGTTGATGCAACACTTGACTCAACAGGCGGTTTTAGCCCTCACTCAAAAAGAAAAAATCCCTGGTGACACATACCAGGACAAAAAAATATGAGCTTCAAGGAAAAGATTCCTATAGTCTGAGTCCATTAGCCAAAAAGGACTCGAAGGACAAAGATTTACCAAGAAATCAAGACAAGTCTCATGACAAAGAGCATAATTCTCACATGGTCACCAACATATTTCTAAGTCAACCATGACTTTGGAGCGGCAATCAGATGGTTGTCATAGCTGCAAAGCAGTGGGCAGGGGTGGTTGTACTTAGAGCTGGTCACCTCGATAAACTGAGGTACGCTACTCGCCAAGGAATAACTGATCAGTCATGACTTTGGAGAGACAATCAGATGATTGTCGTAGCCGCAAAACAGTGGGTAGGGGTGGATGTACCCAGAGCTGGTCACCTCGCTAAACTGAGGTACCCTACTCGTCTAGGAATGACTGATGCACGAAGCAAACGGTGCCAATGCAAGGCCTTTCAGCATACCATTCACGTAATCCTTGAAACGTGGCTTAACACCAGAGGATATACACAAAACCAGACCAAATGGGAACAATGCCCTTCGAAATGGCACTCAATTTCCAAATAGGCCTAATTCTGACTGACAAGGTCCGTACAAAATCCTCAGCTTCAGAATCACAAAGAGTTCCCACGAGGGTGAGGACTTCAATAAGATCCCTCAAAGAGTCTCTTCTCCCCTTAAAGTCTCCACGGACGGACCTATGAACAATGCATCCCTAAGTCTAAGCATCCTAGTTGCACCATTGCGTGAATCTCCTCGGCGTTCATGTGGTCCTGTGGCTGGGAAGAAAAAAAAGAATTAGAAGCCGAAGGAAATTTTCTGAATGTTTTCCTTCTCACTTCTCTCGAAGCACAATATTCTGTGGGGCAAGCTGTTTGAATACATTTTTTAGCCCTTGGTCCCTGATGTGGAATAAAGAGGAAGCATGTTAATAAAGCCTACAAAACAGTGAAAATTTTGACAGTCTCAAAATGGCACCAGAATTGGTTAAGATATTCATCAGTACTCCAAATAGCCATTTGCCAAGTTTTGTCGCGATCAAATATGTCTAAGGCAATGAACACAAAGAAACAATTTTGAAAAATTTGGTCTCTTGCACCCTGAAATGGACCCCGTAACTAGAACTATATTTTTGTTGCATCAAATTACTATGAGACCAATGCCATTGGATCTAGAATGGTTGAAAACCCCTATGGGTCAAGTTTCATCTTAATCGGGCACTCCAAGACAAAGTTATGGGTTTTGAAAAGGGGTGGGCCGCACACTATTCCCATGTGACCACCTTACACCAAAACACCATTAAAGGTGGTTGTTTTTATAGTCATGAACACTAACTTTCAAGACCCATATATCACTCATTTGGATTCAGATCGAGGTCAAATTTTGTGGGCATGTTCGTCTCGTCAAGACGAGCGATTCGATATGTGGTACGCGTTGTGACGATGCTCGAGCAGGGAGAAAAACTAGAGGGAAGTTGCTAATCCATGAAGAAAGTTGCAGAAAATTCAGCAGCAGCGCTCTCCACTCCGGCGACCAAATCATGACGCTCGCATACCATATCGGTATGAAACCAATTGCATTATGTGCATAAGGTCAGTGACTATCTTTAGCCCGACCCCGCGTAAAATGAATGGTTGGATTGCACACACAAAGGAGTCAAAGTTGTTATAAATTCCAATTGTCAGATTTCAAGATTCCAGTAAAAAATGCAAGACGAAAAAATCTTCATCCGGACATGAAATCGAGCTGCGTTTATTACAATGTGATCGTGACGACATGCTTAGTGTGATTCAGCGAAGAAAATGAAGAAAAATATCAAGGAACGAGCACACTATCGATCCAAAGTTTTCAAGATTCATCCAAAATTTAGGTCTCATGGTCATGGCTTAACAACACGATGGCTTGAAATTAGTATCAAATTGATCGTCATGCCGAGCCCTACAAGAAAGTAATCATCTTTCGATCAAACGGGCATCAGAACAACCTCGGATCAGTCTTGGAAGATCACGCAAGTTCTCGGACAGCAGCAGGGACTATTCTAGAATTTTACACATTGTTAGCCAGAGGCAAAACAGTCCTTTTACACCCATTTTTAGAATTTCTTTTAATTCAATAAAATTGTAATTATCTTTAATTTTAGGTAGTTTTTGGGCGTCCACCCATGTTTGGGCCCAATTCTATATAAGCATGCAAAGCTAAATTGTAAAAAAACCTGGGATTCATTTCTTCTATCAATCAATAAAGACTTCATTTTTATTCTTGGAGAGAGAAGAAAAGGGTCGATACCCTTCGGTAAGGTAATTTTCTCTCTCCTCACCACTTTCTCTCTCCTCCCCTCTTTCTCTCTCCACCCCTCTTTTCTCATTTCTCTCTCTTCTTCTCATCTCCATCTCTCCCTTTCTCTCTCCTCATTCTCATCTTTATCTCTCTTTCTCTCTCTTCTTCTCATCTTTATTTTTCTTCCCTTTCTCAACTTTATCTCCCTTTCTCTCTCCTCTTTCTCATCTTTATCTTTTTCTCTCTCCTCTTTCTCATCTCTATCTCCCTTTCTCTCTCCTCTTTCTCATCTTTATCTCCCTTTCTCTCTCCTCTTTCTCATCTCTATCCTCTTTCTCTCTCTTCTTCTCATCTTTATCTCTCTCCCTGTTCTCCTTCTAAACACAGCCATCGATGCTAGCGTCGACTGTGTGTTCTTGCTTCTCTGTCTAATACGGTTGGTGAAGCTTAGCGTCGATTGCATCTTCTCTCTCTTCTCTATCTAGTACAGTTGGTGAAGCCTAACATTGACTGCATTTTCTCTCTCTTCTCAGTCTAATACAATCGGTGAAACCTAGCACTGACTGCATCTTCTCTCTGTTCTCTGATTAGCACAGCTGATGATTCCCAGTACCGACTGTATCTTCTCTCTCCTATTTTCTTAAACACAGCCGACGAAGCCTAGCGTCAACTGTCTTTTTTCTCTCTTCTCTTTCCAACCCAACCGGTGATGCCCAACGCTTACTGTGTCTTCTTCTCTCGTCACTTCTTAAACACAACCGACGAAGATTAGCACCGATTGTGTCCGTCTCGCTCTTCTCTTTTTAACCCAATTGGTGATGCCTAGCGCTGACTGTGTCTTTCCTTCGTTTCCTCTTCCAACATAGCCGGCAATGCCTAGCGCCGACTATGTCTTTCACCCTCTTTTCTCCTTCCTTCTCTCTTCTCTCACACTCTTCTCCTTCTTTCTTTCTCTTCCTCTCTTTCTTTCTTTTCTCTTTCTTATTCTCTTACTTCTTACTCTCTCTTTATGATTTTCATTCTTTCTGTTATCCTTTCGTTTGATTAAGAAGGGTTGAGATTAGCCTCTTATGTTAGTTCTGTCGTCTAGCTGTAATGTTGTTATGCCAGAATTATTGCGCCCGCTTTATCGCCACAACATACTAACCATCATGTCTAGCTAGTCAGTATGGGTATTGATGTCTAGTACTAATCCAGTTGAGCCAGTATGAGTTATCGAGCCCGTTTTACTACTACGTCAGGCCAATTACACACTAGATTAGTCACTGTGTTGATCTCTCCGCCTGGTCAATATCTTCTTTCCCCCCATATTTCTTCTCTCGCTCTTTCCTTCTTCTTTTGAATGTGCACGCCTGTGTACGTTCACCCAAAAGGCTAAGTGAGGTCCACTAACCCACCTATCTTATAACATTTGCCATATATGTGTGATTGCAGAAAACATGAGAGTACAAGCCAATAGAGGAGATTTTGAACCAGTTTTATTATTAGGGGGCTTTCTTTGTGATCTAAGAAGGCGCCCACGTGAGCCAGCCTGAGTAAGCCTCAAACCCACCTTAAATTCCTCTCTCATCGGTTGGTAATACCTGCCCTTGTTCTCGAACGAGGTTCCCGAGAGAGCGATCTCAAGAGTCCCGGGTCTCCCCTGAAACCTGAGACGCGTGTCACCTAATCATTCAGATCCGGAGGGAGAGATAGAGGCACCTAACCAATGGCCCTCACTGTGTGACCTTAAACTGCATAGCCATGGTCCGTGCTACATGACTTTAAACTGCACAGCCATGGTCTGAGCCACATGACCTCAAACTGTGCAGCCTTAGTCCAAAATATATGACCCTAAACTGTAGCAGAGGTCTAGTTGCATGACCCTAAACTGCATAGTCCTAGTTGCATGACTTTAAATTGCACAATCACGGTCAAAGCTATATGACCTTAAACCATAATGCACGTCCTGACCGCATGACGTTAAACTGCTCAGCCTAAGTCCAAACCATATGACCTTAAACTGTAAAGGAGGTTTAGTTGCACAACCTTAAACTGCATGGTCCTAGCTTTATGACTTTAAAACTGCGTAGCCATGGTCCGAGCTACAAGGTGCGACAAATAGTTCATGCGCATTTGATTAACAGCGCCAGTGGAGTTAGGTGTATGACAAGAAAAGAGGGGTCGCATCTACCCCTTTAATCCCTAGTGGGTCTGCTTCGCACCAACACCCCAGCGTGAGCCACACCCTATTGAAACTTACTAACCCCAGCGAGTTAAGGCCATGCTTATCTTTTCAACTTCCAGTAGGGTTACACCTGTGCTCCGGCATGTCATCCCCAGTTGGAATTATGTGAAGCTTCATCCTTCACCTCAGGGAGTCACACTTACCACCTTAATCCCCAGAGGAGTTTTCTTCCTCTTGCCACTCCTCGTAGGGCCACCATCTTCATATAAAAACCCCTACTTGTGTATAGCCTTAGATATTTTTATCCCTAAGGAGTCATATCACTATCCACAGACCTATCCCCCATGGAGCTTCACCTACGTGGAAACCCACACAATGGTCCATACTATATGACCTTAAAACTATAACGGAAGTCTAGTTACATGACCTTAAACTGCATGGTCCTAGTTGCATGACTTTTAACTGCATAACCATGGTCTAAACTATATGACCTTAAACTATAGTAAAGGTCTACCTACACGACCGTAAACTGCATGGTCCTAATTTCATGACTTTAAACTGCATAACCACGGTCCAAGCTATATGACCTTAAACCATAATGCACGTTCTGACCGCATGACGTTAAACTGCTTTGTATAGGTCTAGGAGGCATGACCTTAAAGACGCCCCCACATACGTGCACACCCCTTTTACGTGCATCTTCACGCACGTCGTCTCTAACCGACTCATTCGTGTGTGCACACCACCTCCATTGCCTTCCCAGTGGGTCTGCACACGTGCACATGCCCTTTACGTGCATCTCCACGTACGCCTTCCCTAATTGACCGGTTCGTGTGCGCGTACCATCTTCATTATCATTATTTATCAATCCTCAGTGAATTCATTCACCATTCCCCAATGAGTCTTACCCATGCTCACAAAACGGAGAATCATTCCACCTCCATACTCGTCGTTAGCTAGTGGGTCACCATCGTTCACCCACCATTCATACATCATCCTTCCTTCATAGGTAGCCTCCTGCCATCTCCCCAAAGTGGGTCAAAACCATCATCGTACTCACTCCATGGACTCGGTAGACCACCATTCATCACCAGTACGGTCCAGCTGTATGACCCTAAACTATAGTGCATGTCTTGGCTGCATGATGTTAAAGGGCTTCGCACAGGTCCGGAAGGCGTGACCCTAAACATCCCTTCACAAAAAAATGGGCATGGTGTACACCTGGACAAGGGAACGCCATGAGTAAAAATGATGGATGGGCATGGTCACAAAACCATGAGTAAAAGAGTTCCATAAAAACAAAAAACCAGGCACGATGAAAACCCCAAAAGGGCACTGTGATAAAAAATGAATGAAAAGGGTGGACATGGCCACCAGGTCATGGGTAAAAGAGCCCGAAAACAAAAGAAGTCAGTGAAAATCATCTTTATGACGTCACTTCTCTTGTTCAAGTGAAAACTCGCAAAAGGGAGCTTGAACGATAAAACAAGTTGACGCACTGCCACTGCCACAACCTCAGCCGAAACTCAATTTCCAAATAGTCATAATCTTGGCTAATGAGGTCTACCTAAAATCCTCAAATGCCAGCATCCAATCATAACACCAAATGGCTCGTCAGCGAGTGAGAGCTGCAGAAGATCTCCCACACATCAACAGCACAAAATGGCTCATCCAAGAGTGAGAGCCACATAAGATCTCCCGCACTTCAAATCCAAAATGCTAAGATCCCCACTAAGGCAAGGAACTAACGATGCCAGGGCCTAACCTGCCAAAGATTTTAGGGTAGTGTCTCGCCATGAGACCGCCTCGTCAAAATTCCCTTTAGCTGACCGACCCAGACTTTCGGGCAGGTCAGAAGCCCTCGACTAGACCATGCTAGACAGGACCTATAGAGATACCCTGATAATCAAAAGCAAACCTGATGTAGCAGTGAACAATGCCAACCAAAGGTTCATAGCATTTGGCCTCCCCATAGACCTGATTCTGGCCAATGAAGTCCCTACAAAATCCTCAAAGCGGCAGGAATCGTGAATAGTCCCTAGAGGGTCAGGACTTCGACAAGATCCCTCAAATTTCTTAAATGATTGGCACTTCTCGATTCTCTTGTAGTATAACATTCGGCAGGGCATGTTGTTGGAAGATATTTTTCATCATCAAGGGGCCCCTACTCAATAAAAGTCTAGCAAATAGTGGAAATCCCAATAGTCTCATAATAGCCCCAAAACTAGTCAAGATCTTCATGAGGACTCTCAAAAGTCACCTGCCAAGTTCCATCTCAATCTGATATGTCTAAGGCAGTGCAAACTGAGAAACAGTTTCGACAGAATCAACCTCTAGCACCCTAAAACGGACCCTGTAACTAGAGCTACATTTTCAGTATCTCAATTTGTTGTGGGACCACCTCCATTGGATCGAAGACAGTTGAAAACCCCCAAGGCTCAAATTTCATCTTGAACGAACATCCCAGGAAAACGTTATAGGCGAAAGAGCGAAACAAGAGCAGCCACACGCTATTCTCGTGCGGCCACCCGGCAACTCAACACCATTAAAGGGACAGTCACGATTAGTGACTTTCGATGCTTATTTCTCACTCGTCCGAGGTTGCATCAAGCCCAAATTTTGTGAGCGTATTCGTCTCATCAAGACGAGTGTTTCGATATATGACACGCACCGTGAAAAAAGTGCAGGAAAATCAACAGCATTGTGCCTCGCTCAAGTGGCCAAATCACACCCCTCGCATGTTCGATCGATGTGAGACTAGTTCCATTGCGTGCATAAGGTCAGTGGCCATCACTGGTCCAAACCTCGCATATGATGAACGGACGGATTTCGCACATGAGGACGACGAAATGACTATAAATTCTGTCGCAGGAATTCCAGATTTCGACCAAAACTTCAAACTTTGCAAAACCTTCGTCCGGACACGAAATTGATCTATGTTTGTTGCCCCACGATCATGATGGCGTGCTCAGTGTGATTCAATAAAAAAATCATAGAAAAACATCAAAGAATGAGCACACAATCGATTTAAAGTTTCAATATTCATTCAAATTTCAAGTTACATGATCGTGCCTTAAAAACACGATCCATGGTTCAAAGTTGGTATCAAATCGATTGTCATGTCGAGCCCTATAAGAAAATAATCACCTCTTGATCAATCGGGCATCGGAACGACCTCAGATCATCCACAAAAAGTCATGCGCATTCTAGGGTAACACTGGGACTATTCTGAAATTCTACAAGTTGTTAGGAAGGGGCAAATCTTTCATTTTACACCCTATTTTCTTACTTCTGTTAATTCATTTTAATCCTAATTTCTAGTAATTAGGGTTACTTTTGATTATCCACCTTTGTTTGGGGCACAATTCTATATATACCGTACCATCATTGTAAGCAAAAAGGCTGGAACTCTTCACAAAAGAGAGAGGTTTTACTTAAGAGAGTTTCTATTTCTTCTCATTGTTGGGTCACGTTGGGAGAGAGAAACTATTGGATCGATACCCCTAAGCACAAGGTAAATCTTCTCTCTCCTATTTTTCTTTTCTTCTTCTCTCTCTTCCTCTCCTTCTTCCTCTTCTCCGTCTGAGCTGCCCTCAGAGGCCATGCACGATAGTGGCAGTGTTGTGCGTGCCTCTCCTGTGGCCTCACAGGTTGCACATGGTCATAATAGCGCCATGCACGAGCCTCCCTCTCCTTCTGTTCGTTCGTCCATCTCTGTCCCCTAGCGAGGTTTGCAGACAGCGCTGCTCATCGCCATCAGCAGACGTATCCTTGAGGCCTCAATGAAGAGCGCAGACAACAAAACTCACTGCTGCTCGTTGGGGTCTCCCCTTGTTGTGCGCTTATCGCAGACGGCGATGCGTATCGCCGCTCGCGAGAGGTGTCGACAATACCTATCGCTGTCCGCGAGCTTCCTTTGCCCGCGTGGTGCCTATCGCTGTCTGCTAGCCTCCTTCGCGTGCTTAGTGCCTATCGTCATCCGCAAGCCTCCTTTGTGCATTTGGTGCTCATCGCCGTTCCTCCCTCGTCCCACGCCTATCACCATGCGCCTCACAAGAATTATCGCCGTGCACTTCGTAAATGGCTATCATCACGAGTTTAATAAGAGGCCATCACCACCCGCGCAGGGGTGCGCTGCCCGATCTCTCCGTCGTCTCATGCCTTCTCTTCATTCTTTCCTCTTCTCACTCGATTGTGGGTTGGCCAAGCCTAACACCGTCATATCGGCCTCAGTTTTGAGTAGTATTGCTGTCATGCTGGTTCTGAGTACTATGCCCATCTTACTATCACTCCGAGTCGGTCACTATCCGGTTATCACGCTAGTCTCATCCCTTTGTCAAGTTTTCTTCTTTCTTCAACCTATGTTCGAACCTTCTAGTTCATCACTCTAATCCCTCACATTCCTAGCCACATGAATGTGCATTGTCCTAAGACAAGGGTGGGCCCTTCGACTCACTTGTCTTGCAAATTAACTGTAGTAGTGTTGTGCAGATAAACAAGGAGATTACAGGTTAAGGGAGGCTATTCCAAAACAGCTACAGTAGATGGGGGGACTTTCCGTCGTGATTTAAGAGGGTGCCTATGCGAGTCAGCCTGAGTAAGTCACGGACCCAGGTGAGGTTGGTCTCCACCACATATCCAAAATTCCTATCGCACTAGTTGAATTCCTGTCCTTGTTCTTAAACAAGGTTCTCGAGAGAGCGATCTCAAATCCCAGTTTTTCCGAATCGAAGACATTGTCACCCGATTACTTAGATTGAGGGAGGCGAGATTGAGGCACCTAACCAATGACATGTTCCAAAAACTATTTCATAGTTTCAAATCCATCCAAGATAGCAACATGAAACCAAATCTAGCTTAAACTAAACTCACAAGAGCATCAACCCACAAATTTTCAGGCTCAATAGAAATGATAACAGTGCCTAACAATTCATACACAGAAGGCCAAATTTCTGGAAAAACAGAGCACATATACATTCATGCTATCTTATTCTTTACCCAATTTCTATAAAGCCTCATGTCTCATCTCGTGCTTAAACTCAAGCTTCACTCATGGCTAGATCATGCTTCATACATGCTTCATGCTTCATTCAACTTGAGGCAAGGCGTAGAAATCCACTTACAAAACAACAATGGTGCCCTCCTATCCTTTTCCCACACTCCTTTAACTTCAACAATGGCTGCTCCAAGGTGAGGGTGAGAGCTTCCCTAAAGCTTGTCTTAGAGAGAGAGATGTGGAGGAGTGAAGAGTGAGGGACGAGAGGGAGAGGAGAGGGCTTAAGTACCCCCCCTCAAGGCAAGTGGCAACCCAAACTGATGGGTGGTAACCCAACTCTCATGCAGTTTGACAAGTGGCAAACACCACCCATGCACGTCAGTGCTACACATGGCGTTACGCATACGGTGCCCCCCGTTCACTCGCGGCATTACGTCCTTGCTGCCGGGTGTACATTGCCGCGCTCTCTTCTGTTGTTGTGCGCTTCTTCTTCCTATGGCCACGCGCTTCTCCTTCTTATCGCGGCATTTCTCCTTCCATTCGCTGCGTGCTTCTCCTTGTTATCGCCATGTGCTTCTCCTTCCTATCGCCGTGTGCTTGTCCTTCCTATCGTCGTGTGCTTCTCCTTCCTATCACCACCGCTTCTCTTTCTTATCGTCGCATGCTTCTCCTTCCTATTGCCACACGCATCTCCTTTCCTACCCTCCTTTTCTCATCGTGTAAATTTTTCGGTCGGGAAAATCTAGGTCGTTACACCATCCCCCCCTTAAAAAGGATTTTATCCTCAAAATCGTCAATTGAATAAATGGGGGTACTTAGCTTGGATTTCATCTTATCGCTCCCATGTCAATTCTTCCCTCAAATCATACTGCCATAAAACATGGATCAGAGGAATTTCTTTGTTGCGCAAAACTTGAACCCTTATATCCAGAATCTCAATTGGCTGCTCAACATAAGTTAAGTCTTCCCTGATTGGCATCGGCTCATACTTCAAGGCGTGGGACGGATCAGGCTGATACTTTCTTAATAACGAAACATGGAAAACATCATGAATATTGGCTAACTCAGGCGGTAAGGCCAGTCGATATGCCGTGACTTCGGTTTTCTCTAATATTTCGAAGGGTCCAATGAATCGCAGACTTAACTTCCCTTTCTTACAAAACCTCATAATTCCCTTTATTAGTGACACTCTCACAAAGACCCAATCACCCACATCAAATTCAAGGTCCCTTCGATGATTATCGGCATAACTCTTTGGCCAGATGCCTCGATCTCGCCTTACGGATCTGGATGATCGGGCGGCATGTATCTCGAGTTTCAGGGGAGACCTGAGACTTTTGAGATCGCTCTCTCGAGAACCTCATTCAAGAACAAGGGCATGTACTACCAATTGATGAGAGAGGAATTTAAGGTGTGTTCGGGACTTACTTGGGCTGGCTCGTGTGGGCGCCCTATTAGATCATGAAGAAAGCACCACAGTAATAAAACTAGTTCGAAATCGCCTCCCTTGGCTTGTAATCTCCTGTATTCTACAATCACACATATGGCAAAGGTTATAAGACAGGTGGGTCAGTCGACCTCACCTGGCCTTTTGGGTGATGGTACACAGGCATGAACATTCAAAAGAAGAAGGAAAGAACGAGAGAAGAAAGATGGGGGGAGAGAAGAATTTGACCAGGCGAGGAGATCAACACAGTGACTTGGATGGTGAGTAATTGGCCTGACGTGGTAGTAAAATGGGCTCGATAACTCAAATCGACTCAACAAGATTACTACTAGACGACAATATCGATACTGACTAGCTGGACACAATGGTAACTCTGTCATGGCGATAAAGCGAGTGCAGTAATTTTGGCACAACAACATTATGGCTAGACGATAGGACTGCCATAAGGGGCTAATCTCAACCCTTCTTAATCAAACGAAAGGATAACAGAAAGAATGAAAATAATAAAGAGAGAGTAAGAAGTAAGAGAACAAGAAAGAGAAGAGAAAGAAAGAGATGAAGTGAAAGAAAGAAGGAGAAGAGTGTGAGAGAAGAGAGAAGGAAGGAGAAAAGAGGGTGAAAGACACAGTTGACGCTAGGCATCACCGGCTGTGTTGGAAGAGGAAGAGAAGGAAAGACACAGTTGATGCTAGGCATTGCTAGCTGGGTTGGAAAGACAAGAGAGAGAAGATGCAGTCAACGCTAGGCTTCATCGGTTGTGTTTAATAAGTGACGAGAGAGAATACACAATCGACGTTGGGCTTCATCGGCTGGGTTGGAAAGAGAAGAGAGAAAAAGGACATAGTCGGCGTTAGCGATCGTCGACTGTAGTTAAGAAAAGAGGGGAGAGAAGATACAGTCGACGCTGGGCATCACCGGCAGTGCTAGTCAAAGAAGTGAGAGAAGATGCAGGTGGCGCTAAGCTTCATCGACCATATTAGAGAGAAGAGAGAGAAGATGCAGTCAGTGCTAGGCTTCATTGATTGTATTAGACATAGAAGAGAGAGAAGATGTAGTAGGCAACAGGCTTTATCAACTGTGTCAGAGAAGAGAGAGAAGATGCAATCGACATTAAGCTTCACTTACTGTATTAGACAGAGAAGAGAGAGTGGATGCAGTCGGTGCTAGGCTTCACCAACTGTGTTAGACAAGAAGAGAGAGAAGATACAAGCAACACTAGACTTCACCGACTATGTTAGATGAAGAGCAGAAAGAGAGATAGAGATGAGAAGAAGAGAGAGAGAGATAAAGATGAGAAGAAGGGAGAGAAGGAGTGATAGAGATGAGAAGAAGAGAGAGAAAGAGAGATAGGGATGAGAAGAAGAGAGAAAGAGAGATAAAGATGAGGAGAGAAAAAGAGAGGAGGAGAGATAGAGATGAGGAGAGAGAGATAGAAGGAGAGATAGAGATAAGAGAGAGAAAGAAAGGAGGAGAGAGAAAGAGGGGAGAAGAGAGAGCAGAGGAGAGAGAAAGAGAGGATGAGAGAGAGCGAAGGAGAGATAAAATTACCTTACTGAAGGGTACATGCCCTTTCTTCTCTCTACTCTCTCTCTCTCCAATATGCACCCACGAGTTCAAGAGGAAATTGAAATTTTATTGATCGTTGTGTGAAATGAACCCCAGGTCCTTTACAATTGGCTTTGCATTCTTATATAGAATTGGGCTAAAACATGGGTGTACGCCCAAAGACTACCTAGAAATGAATATAATTACAATTTAATTGAAATAAAGAAATTCTAAAAATGGGTGCAAAAAGATTATTTTGTCCCTGCCTAACAATGTGTGGAATTTCAGAACAGTCCGTGCTACTACCCGAGAACTTGCGTGATCCTCCGTGACTGATCCGAGGTTGTTCTGATGCCTGTATGATCAAAAGATGATTGTTTCCTTGTGAGGCTCAGCATGATAATTGATTTGATACCAATTTCGAGCCATGAATCATGTTTTTAAGCCATGATCGTGAAACTTGAAATTTGCTTGAATCTTGAAAATTTCGGATCAATTTTGTGCTCGTTCCTTGATGTTTCTTCGTGATTTCTACACTGAATCACATTGAGCATGCCATCACGATCACGTTGCAACAAATGCAGCTCGATTTCCTGTCCGGACGAAGATTTGGTCGTCTTGAATTTTTGATCGGAATCTTAAAATCTGACGGTCAGAATTTACTGCAGCTTTGACATCTCTGTGTGTGAAATCCAACCATTCATCATACGTGAGGTTTGGACCAGAGATAGCCATTGAGCTCACGCACATAATGCAATTGGTTTCGTGTTGATCGGGTATGCGAGCGTTGTGATTTGGTCATGGAGTGGGGCGTCTTCACTTTAGTTTTTCTCCTTGTTCCAGCATCGACTCAGAGCATACCACATATTGAATCACTCGTTTAGATGAGACAAACACGCTCGCCAAATTTCAGCGCAATCTGACTCGAATCAAGTGACATATATGCCTCAGAAAGTGACTTCCCATGACTATAAAAACAACCACTTTTAATGGTGTTTTGGTGCAAGGTGGCCACATCGGAATAGTATGCAGCCTACCCCTTTTTGATATTTTACCTATAACTTTGTCCTGAAGTGCTTGATTATGCTGAAACTTGACCAATAGGGGTTTTTGACCGTGTCGGATCCAATGGCAGTGGTCCCATAGCTGTTTAAAGCACAAACAAGATAGTTCTTGTTACGGGGTCTATTTCAGGGTTCTAAAGGCCGATTTGGTTGAAATTATTTATTTGTGTTCACTGCCTTATATATGTCTGATCACGATGAAACTTTGTAAGTGGCCTTTTGTAGTACTTATGAAGATCTTAACCAATTTTTGGGAAATTCTAAGATTGTCAAAGTTTTCACTTATTTTGTAGGCTTGATTGACCTGCTTCCTCTTTATTTCGCATCAGGGACCAAGGTGATGAAAAATGCATTCAAACAGCTTGCCCTACCGAATTTTGTGCTTTGAGAGAAGTGAGAAGGACTACATTTGGAAAATTTCCTTCAGCTTTTACTTTTTTTCTTCCTAGCCACAGGACCATGTGAACGCCGAGGAGATTCACGCATTGGTGAAACTAGGATGCTCAGACGTAGGGATGCATTTTTTGGAGGTCCGTCTGTGGAGACTTTAGGGAGATAAGAGACTCTTTGAAGGACCTTATCAAAGTCCTCACCCTCATGTGAACTATTTGTGATTCTGAAGCTGAGGATTTTGTACAAACCTCGTCAGTCAGAATCAGGCCCGTCTGGCAATTGAGTGCCATGTTGAAGGGCATTGTTCCCATTTGGTCTGGGTTTGTGTATATCCTCTGGTGTTGAGCCACGTTTCGAGGATTACGTGAATGGTATGCTAATAGGCCTTGCATCGGCGCCATCTGCTTCATGCATTAGTCATTCCTTGTCGAGTAAGGTACCTCAGTTTATCGAGGTGACAAGTTCTGGGTACAACCACCCCTACCCACTACTATGCAGCTACGACAACCATCTGATTGCTACTCCAAAGTCATGACTGACTAGTTATTCCTTGGAGAGTATGGTACCTCAGTTTATCGAGGTGACTAGCTTTGGGTACAACCACCCTTACCACTGCTTTGAAGTGACGACAATCATCTGATTGCCACTCCAAAGTCTTGGTTGACTTAGCTTCCTTGGGGCATCTTCAACATCTTGGAAGTATGTTGGCAACCTTGCGAGAATGATGTTATTTTACATGAGACTTTTGTTGCTGTCTTGGCGAGTATACTGTCTTTCGAGTCCTTTTTGCAGCTGGACTCAGGCTGTCAGAATCTTTCCCTTAGAGCTCGTGTTTTGGATCTTGGTATTGTAACACCAGGGATTTTTGTTTTTGAGTGAGGGTTGAAGCCGCCTGTCGAGGCGAACGCTACATCAACCTGTTTATTGGTCCAAGTGTCCTTTGTGGATTTTCACTTGAACTTGGGAAGCGACACTATTGAGATGGTTTTCACCAATATTTTTTTAGTTGGGGCTCTTTTACCCATGACCTCTCGGCCATGTCCATCCTTATTCTTCCATTTTTACTTATGATGCCCTTTCAGGTTTTCACTGTGCCCGGGTTTTTATTCACGAAACTCTTTTACTCATGGTTTAGTGACCATGCCCGTCCATCATTTTTACTCATAGCGTTCCCTTGTTAAGGTATACACTGTGCCCATTATTATTATTTTTTTTTGTGAAGGCATGTTTAAGGTCATGCCTTCGCGACCTGTGCAAAGCATTTTTTCGTCTTGTGGGGAAGATGTGCACTATGGTTTAAGGTCGTACAGGTGGACCATAATGAAGATGGACAGTAGTCTGTAGAGGACATGGAGTGAGCGTGGTAGTGGTTTTAGCTCACTTTTGGGGAGATGGCACGAGGCAACCTATGAAAGATGGATGATGTATGGATGGAATGTGGAAAGTGGTGAACTAAAGCTTACGACCAGTATAAGTGGCGGGATGGTTCGTCGTTTTGTGTGCACGGGTGAGACTCACTGGGGACTGATGTAGGATGATGAAAGGACTAAACTCACAGGGGAGGGTAGTGAAGGTGGTGGACGAGTCGGTTAGAGAAAACGTGCTTGAAGATGCACGTAAAAGGTGTGTGCAAGTATGTGGGGGCGAGTTTTATGGTCGTGCCTCCAGGACCTATGCAGAATAGTTTAGTGTCATGCGGTCAGAATGTGTATTATGGTTTAAGGTCATACAGCTAGACTGTGGTTATGTAGTTTAGAGTCATTTAACTAGGACCATGCAGTTTAAAGTCGTGCAACTAGACCTCCACTACAGTATAAGGTCATATAGTTTGGACCATGGTTATGCAGTTTAGAGTCATGCAACAAGGACCTGCCGTTTAAGGATGTGCAACTAGACTTCTGCTACAGTTTAAGGTCATATAGTTAGGACTGTGGTTATGCAGTTTAGAGTCATGCAACTAGAATCATGCAATTTAAGGTCGTGCAACTAGACCTCTGCTACAGTTTAAGGTCATATAGTTTGGATCGTGGTTATGCAGTTTAGAGTCATGCAACTAGGATCAAGCAGTTTAAGGTCGTGCAACTAGACCTCTACTATAGTTTAAGGTCATATAGCTTGGACCATGGTTATGCATTTTATAATCATGCAACTAGGACCGTGCAATTTAAGGTCATGCAACTAGATCGCCACTACAGTTTAAGGTCATATAATTTGGACCATGCAGTTTAGGGTCGTGCATCTATACCATTGCTACAGTTTAAGGTCATATAGTTTGGACTGTGGTTATGCAGTTTAGAGTCATGCAACTAGGACTGTGTAGTTTAAGGTCGTGCAGCTAGACCTCTGCTACAGTCTAAGGTCATATAGTTTGGACCATGCAGTTTAGGGACGTGCATCTAGACCATTGCTACAGTTTATCGTCGTATAGTTTGGACCATGGTTATGCAGTTTAGAGTCATACAACTAGGACCGTGAAGTTTAAGGTCATGCAACTAGACCTCCGTTATAGTTTAAGGTCATATAGTTTGGACCATGGTTATGCAGTTTAAAGTCATGCAATTAGGACCGCGCAGTTTAAGGTCGTTCAGCTAGACCTCCGCTACAGTTTAAGGTCATATGGTTTGGATCATGATTATGCAGTTTAGAGTCATGAAACTAAGACCGTGTAGTTTAAGGACGTGCAACTAGACCTCCGCTATAGTTTAAGGTCATATAGTTTAGACTATGCAGTTTAGGTTCGTGCATCTAGACCATTGTGTGGGTCGCCATGTTGGTGAAGCTCCACGGGAATTAGGTCTGTGGGTAGCAGTCTGATTCCTGAGGATAAGATAGGTAGGATCGATGAGGGATCCAGATAAGAAAGCTAACCTTATTGGGGAAGAGGGGAAAATGTAGGTCTTTTATAAGCATGAGGAAGATCACTGGGGATTGCAGCAGTAAAAAGGGCCCTACCTCCACTGGGGATAATAGTGTGTGTATGGCTCTCTTATTGGGAATGAGAAGTCATGACATGAGTTTGGTCGACCTGGGTACCACTTTGCAGGAGATAATAGGTCAGAGTCAAGTTGCAACTTCACTAGGAATAATAATAATTGGATGCTCATGGCTTTGGCCTGGAGTAGGTGACAATAGGCTGTTTAAAATACAGTTGCCGTCAGGTGCAACAACCATTATTTTGTGAACACTCAGCCGATGTTAAGTCTTCGAAAATGCAACTGGCATTGAAGATGGACAATATTACTTCTTAACCAGTCAGCCGGTGTTGGAAGGTTAAAACTACGACCAGCACTAGATTGTTAAAAACACAAACGACGTTGAGAGCATCACGTTCTTGAACACAGTTGGCAATGAGTTACCGCCGGCACTGTGGTTGTTGAAACACAGCCACCGCTAGTACGTTCAACCGCATAGCCGGCGCTGGGTATGGATTAATATTTGAGCCATTACCCAAGCCCAACCCAGTCCAGCCCTTTTGTTGGAATTTTTGAGGAGGCAGTGAGAGTTTCCTCAGGGCCTCGGGTCAAAGCCCGACCCGGTCCAGCCTATTTGTTGGAACTTTTGAGGTGGCAGTGAGAGTTGCATCGGGCCTCAAGTCAAAGCCTGGCCTTGCTCATCGTCATTTGGCTTTCCTTGGACGCGACTAGGATTCTCAATTTGTGAGGGGTGTTTGAGGGTAGTGTTGGCTATATAAGGGGGTAAAACCTCATTTTCCTTCACTTTTTCACCTAAGGTAAAAAAACTTAAAAGATTTTAATGGTGAGTAGAGGGTGCCCGGTACAAGCTCCAGCAAGCAGTGGGATTTCAGCAAGGGTTCAAGTTTCTAACAGGAGATCAAGTGTTCCTGCAAGCCAAGGAGAAGTTTTTGCCGGAGATTGGTGGAGTTGCAACAATGGGCATTTTTCCATGTTCTGGGAAGTTTTTCGGTGGTTTTAAGTGATTGTTACCGACGATTTGGTAGCATTGCATGAATATTCATGCATGGCTCTGTCATGGGTCAGCAAAGGGTGGTTAATGATGGTAAGGCATGACTTGTAATACTTGTTGGAAGCCAAGTCCTCCAGCACAACAGTGAAGTCCATGTTGTTCTGTGGAAGGGCATCCACTGTGGACATGGTATGCTCTCCATCATAGGCCAGTTCCTTGCCAGAGCAGCCTGTTTTGTATGTTTGATACACACGTCGAATGAATTCTACCTTGTATGTTTGATATACATGTCAGATGAGATCTCTGGCTTGTATGTTTGATATACACATCGGATGAACTGAAGTTAACTTCTCCAAGTGGTTTCACTTTGTCTTTTGGCCTGTAACCGTTCTCTTATGGCAGAACTTGTCAGATGAATTGAAGCTCACTCTCGAAGCGGTTTTTCTTCCTCTTCATGATGAGGGTTCTTCTTTGGTGGGTTTGCTTGAGAGCAATTCTTTTGTGGGTTTGCTTCTTCTGGGAGAGAAATTCTTTTGGCCTGTAACCATCCTCTAATAATGGGCTTTTTGGCTTGTAACTTCTAACTCATTTTTTCTGCAATAAAAAGAGTTAAACTTTGTTTGGACTATCTCGCTTATTTTTGTGTTGAGTCTCTTTCCTTTGAATATGCATCACGAATAGTACATCTTTAGGTATCGCTCATTGATAGGGCCCATTGCCTCCTCTCCCTCAGAATGTGCTAGTATGTAAGATCCATTTAGTGAGACCTTTTTTACTATAAAGGAACCTTCTCAATTAGGCTCAAACTTCCCTTTACGCCGACTATGCATAACAATCGGCCTCTTGATGGCTAGAACTGGAATGCCACGAGTGAATGAGCAGACGTTGATGGACTTGTCAAAAGCCCTCTTCATTCTCCCTTGGTCGAGTTCAAGGTTCTGCTGAGCCTCTAGCCTCTTTTCATTGAGCACATCCAATTCTTGATATTGAAGCTTAACTCTCTCGTCTTCGGTTATTCCTTGGTGAATAGCGACTCACAGTGAAGGGATTTGAATTTCGAGAGGTAAAACTGCTTCACCACCATAAACCAAAGAATAAGGAGTGGAATCAGTAGCATTTCACGTAGGAGTACAATAAGCCCATAGTGCTTCAGGAAGCTTCTCATGTCAATTCTTTTTCATCTTTGACATCGATTTTTGTAAAACATTGCATAGGGTCTTATTGAAAGCCTCAGCTAACCCATTTTCCCGAGGGTGGTACATAGTCGAGAACCAAACTGATTGACCAAGCAATCAATATGGTGGCTCCAAAACTGGGGACCATTGTCATATATAATCCGGTCAGGGACCCCAAACTAGTATATAATGTGATGTCGAACGAAGTTAGCCACTAGTGTCCCAAGAACTTGCTTAAGGGGGACCGCTTCAGCCCACTTGGAGAAATAGTCTGTTGTAGCTAGAATGAAAACATGACCCATTGCCGAAGGAGGGTCAATAGGCCCTACAATGTCCATACCCCATTGTGAGAAGGGTCATGATGCCACTATAGGGTGTAAGGGCTCTGGAGGTTGGTGAACAAGGCTTGAATGTATTTAGCACAGTTGGCACCTTTTAGCATAGTTTAAGGAATCGATGATCATGAAAGGCCAATAGTATCCCAACCTGTGTATTCGTTCATAGAGCTTAGGACCGGACTGGTGTAGTCCACAAATGCTTAAGTGGACTTCTTCTAACACCTTATTTTCTTCTTGGGGGTCCACACATCTAAGTAGAATATCGTCAAACGACTTTCTGAAGAGAGCAACTCCTTCAAGGAGAGTATACTTGGTAGACATTCAACGTACACTGTTGTGCTCAACACGATCTTTCGGGAGCCTACCATGTTTTAGGAAACTAGTGATGGGATCTCTCCAATCTTCTACTTTTTCTATTTCCATGCATATTGAGTCAAAGAATTCTGGTGTTTGGTTTCGAACCTTAGCTCCTTGGCTCCGTGCCATTTCTTGTTCAGTCTTAATTACTTCCTTAGCTGATAGAAGTGCTCCAAATGGATAAGGAGGACACTCCGGGAATATATTTCTCTCGTCATCAGCATCGACCTCGGTTCTCGGTTCAATGTGTCTCCATTCTGCCACTCAAACAAGCGTGGGTCTTGATGAGGACTACTGAATTGTAGCGTCGAGTTTCGCAAGTTCATCAGCCTGCGAGTTTAGCCTCTTGGGGATGTGACTTAGGGATACGTCCTCAAACTGGGCCATATACGATTTTACAGTATCGTGATAAGGTTTGAGAGTGTCTTTTATCACATCATAGATCCCTTTGAGCTGTCGGATAACCAACTCGGAGTCACCATAGATCTTGAGTTGCTCCAAGTCGAGGTCGAAAGTTATCTCCAACTCGATTATAAGGGCCTCATATTCTGCCTCATTATGAGAAGCGGCCTGAGTGAGAGAGAAAGAAAGTAGCAATACTCCTCTCAGAGTCAGAAATACTACTTCGGTGCCTCCTTGATCTGATTGGAAGGCTCCATCAAAGTACAATTCCCACGCATGAGCAAGGTCAGCACAAAACACTTCTTCATCAGCGAGGTCACTTGATAGAGGAGATTCTACCAGTACGGGGTGTGCTGCGAGAAAGTCAGCCAGGGCCTGGCCCTTGATGACCTTCTGTGGGACATACGTGATGTCGAATTCCATTAGCAATAATGCCCACTTAGCAAGGTGTCCCGACAATCATGGGCATATCATGAGAAATTTCACAGGATCTGCTTTTGATATGAGTTTCACTTCATGACCAAGCAAGTATTGGCAGAGTTTTTGTACTGCGAAGATCAAGAGCACATCTACTCAATAGGGGGACAATTCTTCTCAGCCCCTTCCCTTGTCATTGTTTTGAGCTAACAATACCCTGAGTGACTTGTCCAGAGCAGTCACGTATAGGATAAGGGGTTTTCCCAACACAAGTGTAGAGAGCATTGGAGGGTTGAGTAAATACTGTTTGATGTCATCAACAGCTTCTTGACATGCTTCATCCCAAATGAATGGGGTATCCTTCTTTAACAGGTGTGTGAAGGGTTTACAATGACGTGAAAGATTTGAAATGAACTTACGAATGTACGCCAGCTGCCCTTGAAGGGAGCGCAGTTCTCAAAGTGTAGTTGGTGACATCATTTTTTGGATTGCTCTGATCTTGACTGGCTCAACCCCAAACCCTCGATGTCTGACAATGAATCCCAAGAACTTTTCGGAATGCACACCTAAAGCGTATTTCAGCGAGTTCATTTTAAGTTGATGAAGACGTAGTCGCTCAAATACCTTTTCAAGGCTTTCATGTGAGCATCATTCTCCTCGGACTTTACTACCAAGTCATCTGCATAACACTCTACCTCTTTATGCATCATGTCTTTGAAGATGGTAGTCATTGCTCTATGGTATGTGGCACTAGCTTTCTTTAATAAAAAAGGTATCATCATGTAACATAATACCCCTTTTGGAGTTAAAAACTCGGTGGCTTCTTCATCTTCAGACACCATTTGTATTTGGTTATACCCGGAGTACCCATCCATGAAGGAAAATATTTGACAGTGAGTCATTGAGTTGATGAGCATCTCGGTGAATGGCAACGGGAAGTCATCCTTAGGACAAGCGGTGTTGAGGTCGTGGAGGTCAATGTAGATCATAATTTGACCGTTCTTCTTCTTGACTGGAACGAAATTTTCTAGCCATTTCGGGTACTTGACTTCACAAACGAAGCCTACTTGTCTGAGTTTGGTTACCTCGGCATCTATCTGCATCTCGAGGTCAGGCCTGAACCTTCTCGATTTCTATTTGACGGGCTTGACAGCCGGATCAATGCCAAGACGGTGAACTGCGACCTGAGGGTCTAGACCAGGCATCTCATGGTACTGCCAAGCACTCGATTTGCTTGCAAGAAAGTAGTGCAATTTTCTTTCTCTTCTAGAAACATATTTGCCGAGATAAAAGTAGGCCTAGGGTCGGCCTCATCTCCTAGATTTATTTCTTCGATCTAGTCAGCGGTAGCTTGACCACCTTCTTCCCATTCTTCTAGGGCTTCTTGCAACTCTTCCTTGTTGTCTTCAAATGTCTTTTCATCAACTTCAAGTGCAGAGACCTATGATCCTGACATCTCTACTTCCAATAGAACTCCAAAGTAGGTCATGATTTATGCACCTTTATAGAATTGGGGGACGAAAAGGTCAATCTCAAACGTGGAAAGCTTATCAGGCTGCAAGAGCTTGTCTTGAAAATTACAGGGAAATTGAGGTTCCATGATGGTGGGGCAGGAAGCGTCTTCATATGAATCACACAGTATTTGTACAGGTGCCTGTAGTGTTTGCCCCGTGCTGGCTGATGCTTCATAGACTTGTACCATGTGGAAAGCTTCCCAAGAATAGAAACTTTGCCCTCTTGACTCTCTCAGTCTCTGCTCAAAGTCTGGCTTAGGGGGCCACTGGGATTTCTTTGGCTTTTACTTTTTATGCTTCTTTGAAGAAGGTGGCTCTGCCTTGACTTTAGCTCCCAAGGCATCAGCAATTGTTAGGAATCCTGCTGCCTGTGCCAGGGTCTTTCTCAATCGTTTCCATTGCGTCTTGCTTATGTTGATCCATTCGAATTATCTGGCAAGAGCCTTGAAGTTCGGACATTTCAAGGTTGTACCTACAGGAGACATAGTAGAAGAAAGGTGAGAAGCAGAAGAAGAAGGAGAAGGGTTAGAGAGTGGGGGACTTTTAAGGTCATTCCCCTCATCGGACCGATCTGGGCGGCTTTTTACGTCATCACCAGGGTCGGACATGTGCATGGCATCTTTTAGGTCTTTCCCTTCCTTAGACCATTAGAGAGTGCTTTTAACGTCGTCACCCTCATTGGACGTGCTCTGAGTTGAAGATGACTCTGAGAGGTCCTCTTGATGAGAAGGAAGGGATAAAGTCCAGTAAAGTTGACAGTGGGGGAAGAGACCTGAGAAATTCCTGCTCAACTGGCAGTTGAGCCGTCTTGTTTCTTCAAGGCACAACCCTTGATGCCTGTCTCCTTCTGGTTTTCAGAGGTGGTTCTTGTTCGTCTCACTAGGCTTGTGAACAACCCTATCATGGCAGACTGCTTCTTGTCTTAAGGACTTGAGTCTGCTTCGCCCGTGATGGACTATCCATGGATGAGAAGTTGAGGGTTCGGCAGAGTCTGAATCATTATTAGGAGAGTCTTGTGTTGGGAGGTCCTCTTCTTGCAATAATGGAGCAATGGCTTGGGGGTCACTTACTGGGATGTTGTAAAACTCTTGACATTCCCGATTTTCTTTTTGAATATATCATGGAAACTAGTGCATTCTCATAGGTAGTGACCCCTTATTTTGTGGTATGGACACCAACGGTCCTTAGTCCCCTGAGCAAGGCGTTGAAGCTGCCTTGCGGATTTCGGTGTGATTAGGCCGTCCTGAAGCATTATAACAAAGAAGGCATAAAGGATAGCAGGAGCTTTGTCTCCTTCTTGGACGGTTACTGCATGGGAGGCTTCCGCTGCCTCAAAGGCCTTCTTTAAGTCTTCAAGCTTTATTTGACCCTTCTGAATCAAGACCTTGATAATATCTTTTAGCGTGTAGCAGTCATTTGTGGGATGATTGATCCTTTTATGATAAGCGCAATAATTTGCCTGAGTGTTAAGGTCAGCTTGCTCAGAGAACTTGGCTTCTGAAAGCTAAATCATATTATGTTCTAATAATAATCGGAACAGTGCAGGGACCCATTCATTCTTGAAGGGGTAGACCTTGTTCCTATGCCTGGTGAAATAATCACCCCGATCAAGGTCGGCCGGCGGGGTTACTCGATTGTACGACTGTTGTTGCTTACCTTCCTGGGGAGCTGTCTTCGTCGTGCTCACCCCTTTAGAGAGGTCCAAAGTTTGGGAGGGAGCCTTCTTCGGATCATTAACAGTGAAAGCTACACTGATTACTCCTCTTTATTGGATGACCTGTGTGTTGTTTTGAGAGCTACCATTACCCCAGTTGTTCCCAGAGCTTGCAGGCTGTTGTTGTGACCCACTGTGGTGGTGTGATAGACTTTCTATACGGACTGATTTATAGATCAGCTCTGACATGGAAGTCGGATTAGAAGCAACGGCGTGTCGAGCAATTTTAGGTCGCATGTTTCGCACACAAGTTTGGACTGCTTTCTTCTCAAGCGTAGGATTAGGATGGCAAGCAACCAAATTTCTCCATCTTAATATGAACTGGTCCACGGGCTCATCGGGGTCTTGAGTCAGGGTGAGAAGCTCAATGGTAAGGACCTCTCTCTCAACCTCGTAGAAGCATTGATGGAACAATTTCTCTAATTCCTCCCTTGTATGTACTGAGTTTGGAGGGAGTCGAGCATACCACTGAAAAGCTGGGCCATCAAGGGTTTCAACAAATTAATGGAGAAGAAGTCTCCCGTCAACCGTTGTTTCTCAACATCCTGCCTGAAAGTGGGAAATATGCTGATTCGGGGACGTGGTCCCATTGAATAGGGGAAACTTCCATTTTTTGTAATCTGAGGGAAATGGCACCTGGTCAATATATGAAGGGTACGACCTTTGATAAGGCATTGCACCCTGTATCCCCGAAATTTGGATGTTCTTTAAGCTATGGGTCACCATAGCATCGATGTCTGCTTGTGAGATGAGGTGAGGTACAGAATTTTCCTGTGAGGCAGAGGGAGCAATGGCAAATTTCTTGCCTTCTGTAGATTGGCGACTGGGCAGCCTTCTCGCGTACCTCAACAGTACGATCGACAAGTGACTTGCCGGTGGTAGGGTGGATGTTGTGAGAGGCAACAGATGTGCTGTTGATGCCAGGCACCTTGGTGGAGGTTCCACCAGAGTGAGGAGATGGGGAGTTAGGGACTTTTAGGTCCCTCCTCACGCCAATCCAAGTTAAGACCTGGGAGATAGACTTGGGGTCTTTGCTCAAAAGAAGGGTTGGGAACGATGTTAGAGGAACTTGTTCTCAAGGGACACTCGCGAATGCGGGGATGAGAAAATCCCTGATGCCAATGAATGGGTTACTGAACCTAGCAGGCATAAGTGATGTGTGAATACAGAAAAAAAAACGGAGAAACAAGCTAAACAAGTATGATCTGACTAAGGGGTAGTAAGTCCCCAGTGGAGTCGCCAAGCTGGTCAGGTGCCTCGATCTCGCCCTTTGGATCTAGATGATCAGGCAGCACGCGTCTCGGGTTTAAGGGGAGACCCAGGACTTTTGAGATCGCTCTCTCAAGAACCTCGTTCAAGAATGAGGGCAGGTATTACCAACCGATGAGAGAGGAATTTAAGGTGGGTTCGGGATTTACTCGGGCTTGCTCGGGTGGGCGCCCTCTTAGATCACGAAGAAAGGCCCCTAGTAATAAAACAGGTTCAGAATCGTCTCCCTTATCTTATATGCTCCTGTTTTCTACAATCACACATATATTGCAAAGGTTATAAGGCAGGTGGGTCAGTAGACCTCACCTGGCCATTTCGGTGAACGTACACATCCGTGCTCATTCAAAAGAAGAAGGAAAGATCGAGAGAAGAAAGATAGGGGGAAAGAATAATTTGACCAGGAAGCGAGATCAACACAGTGACTAGGCTGGTGGGTACTTGGCCTGATGTGGTAGTAAAACAGGCTCGGTAACTCAGACCGGCTCAATAAGATTACTACTAGACGCAAACATGGATACCGACTAGCTAGACATGATGGTTAGTCTGTCGTGGCGATAAAGCGGGCGCAGTAATTTTGGCGCAACAACATTATGGCTAGACGATAGGACTACCATAAGGGGTTAATCTCAACCCTTCTTAATCAAACGAAAGGATAATAGAAAGAATGAAAATCATAAAGAGAGAGTAAGAAGCAAGAGAATAACAAAGAGAAGAGAAAGAAATAGAGGAAGAGAAAGAAAGAACGAGAAGAGTGTGAGAGAAGAGAGAAGGAAGGAGAAAAGAGGGTGAAAGACACAGTTAGCGCTAGGCATCGCCGGCTGTGTTGGAAGAGGAAGAGAAGGAAAGACACAGTCGATGCCAGACATCGCCAGCTGGGTTGAAAAGAGAAGAGAGAGAAGATGCAGTCGACGCTAGGCTTCATCAGCTATGTTTAAGATGTGAGGAGAGAGAAGACATAGTCGGCGTTAGGCTTCATCGGCTGTGTTTAAGAAAAAAGGGGAGAGAAGACACAGTCGACGCTGGGCATCGTCGGCTGTGCTAGTCAAAGAAGAGAGAGAAAATACAGTCGGAGCTAAGCTTCATCGACTGTATAGATAAAGAAGAGAGAGAAGATGCAGTCGACGCTAGGCTTTGCTAACTATATTAGACAAAAGGCAGAGAAGATGCAGTCGGTACTAGGCTTCACCGACTGTGTTAGATAGAGAAGAGAGAGAAGATATAGTCGGTGTTAGGCTTCATCAACTATATTAGATAGAGAAGAGAGAGAGAGGATGCAGTCGTCGCTAGGCTTCATCGACTGTGCTAGACGAGAAGAGAGAGAAAATGCAAACGGCGTTAAGCTTCACCGACTGTGTTAGATGAAGAGCAGAAAGAGAGCAGAAATAAAGGAGAGAAAGAGAGATAGGGATGAGAAGAAGGGAGAGAAAGAGAGATAGAGATGAGAATAAGAGAGAGAAAGAGAGATACAGATGAGGAGAGAGAAAGAGAGGAGGAGAAATAGAGACGAGGAGAGAAAGACAGGAGGAGAGATAGAGATGACGAGAGAAATAAAGGAGGAGAGAGAAGAAGAGGAGAAGAGAAAAAGGGGAGGAGAGAGAAAGTTACCTTACCAATGTGTACCAGCCCTTTTCTTCTCTCTACTCTCTCTCTCCAAGACGCACCCACGAGTTCAAGCGGAAATTGAAATTTTATGGATTGTTGTGTGAAATGAACCCTAGATCTTTAATAATTTGGCTTTGCATGCTGATATAGAATTGGGCTAAAACATGGGAGTTCATCCAAAAACTACCTAGAGTTGAAGATAATTACAATTTAATTGAATTAAAAGAAATTCTTAAAATGGGTGCAAAAAGACTATTTTACCCCTGCTTAACAATGTGTGGAATTTTAGAACAGTCACTGCTGCTGCCTAAGAACTTGCATGATCTTTCATGACTGATCTGGGATTGTTCTGATGCCCATTTGATCAAAAGATGATTGTTTTCTTGTGGGGCTCGACATGGCGATCGATTTGATACCAACTTCGAGCCATGAATCATTTTTTAAGCCATGATCAAGAAACTTGAAATTTTCTTGAATCTTGAAAGCTTTAGATTGATTGTGCACTCGTTCCTTTATTTTTATTCGTGATTTCTTCACTGAATCACACTAAGCATGTCGTCACGATCACGTTGCAACAAACTCAGCTCAATTTTGTGTCCGGACGAAGATTTGGTCGTCTTGAATTTTTAGTCAGAATCTTGAACTCCGGCAACCAGAATTTACAACAGGTTTTATGTCCCCGTGTGTGAAATCCAACTACTCTTCGTATGTGAGGTTCGGACTAGAGATAGCCACGAACCTCACGTAAGTAATGCAATTGGTTTCATGCTGATCGGGTATGCGAGCGTCGTGATTTGGTCACCATAGTGAGGCACGTTGCTGGTGAATTTTCTGCAACTTTCTTCATAGATCAGCAACTTCTCTCTAGTTTTTCTCCCTGCTCGGGCATCGTCTTGGGGCATACCACATATTGAATCGCTCCTCCTGATGAGACGAACACGCTCACCAAATTGGAGTGCGATCCGACTCAGATTGAGTGAGATATAGGCCCCAAAAGTCACTACCGTGACTATAAAAACAGCCACCTTTAATGGTGTTTTGGTGTAGGGTAGCCACACAGGAATAGTGTGCAGCTTACCATTTTCGATATTTTACCCATAACTTTGTCTTGCAGTACCCAATTAAGCCAAAACTTGACCCATTGGGGTTTTCGACCGTGTCGGATCCAATGGAAGCAGTCCCATTGCTGTTTGATGCACCAAAAAGATAGTTCTAGTTACGGGGTCCATTTCAGGGTGCGAGAGGTCGATTTTTCTAAAATTATTTCTTTGTGTTCACTGCCTTAAATATGTCTGATCAAGATGAAACTTGACAGGTGGCCTTTTGGAGATTTTATGAAGATCTTAACCAATTTTGGGGCAATTATGAGACTATCAAAATTTCCACTTATTTTGTAGGCTTTATTGACCTGCTTCCTCTTGAGTTGGCATCAGGGACCAAGGTGTTGAAAAATGGGTTCAAACACTCTTCTATCAATTCTGAGATGTTTTAAGCCTTTCTCGAATTAAGGCAATCGTTTTTGCTGTCACTTGAACAATTTCTGGCCCTAACAGTCTCCTTTCGCAAACTTCTTCCGAACACACAAGAGATTTGCATTTTCTCTCATACAGGACTTCAAAAGGTGTCATTTGATTACTGACCTGGAAACTATTGTTATATGAAAATTCTATCAGAGGTAAGTGATCATCCCAGTTTCCTTTGAAGCCTATAACACAGGTCTTCAAGATATCTTCTAAGGTTTGAATGGTCAGTACTAAAAGTGAGTCTCGTCCCCAAGGCTATTTGCAGACTATTCCAAAACCTCAAAGTAAATATAGAGTTCCTGTTGGACACAATTCTAATAGGTACTCCATGCAGCCTTACTATCTCCTTGACATACAGCCGAGCCAGTTTATCAAGGGTATAGGTAGTGCGGACCGGTAAGAAATGTTCAACCTTAGTTAATCGGTCCACAATACCCCAAACACTGTCATGCTCAGTGCCTGATCTTTGTAACCGGATACAAAATCCATCACGATATGCTCCCTCTTCCATTCCGGCATAGGCAAAGGTTGCAATAGTTCAGTAGGTCTCTGGTGCTCAGCTTTTACTTGCTGACAGGTCAGATATTTAGAAACAAATTGCTCCACCTTCCTCTTCATGTTATTCCACCATAAAGTCTTCTTTAAATCCTTATACATTTTTGTGCTTCTTGGGTGTATAGTATAACGGGGAGTGGTGTGCCTCTTATAATATGATCCTCTCAATATTCTCATCATTTGGGACACATACCCGTTCTCTAAATCTTAATAAATCATCACTGCTGACAGAAAATCATCATTTCTTTCTCGCTTTAATTCTTCTAGGATTTTCATAAGCTAGGTGTTTGTCTCTTGTACTTTCCGAATCTGTTGACAGAGCTGAGGTTCCACTCTTATACTTGCAATTATTCCGGCCCCAAAACTAAAGGGTAAAGTCGGGTGCCATTCCACTGCATCTTCTATCAGTTCTCTCGGGCCATCAGATGGGCTACTGATATCAAGGGTTTTCGGCTTAAAGCGTCGGCCACTACATTTGTCTTGCCCGATTGGTAATTGATGGTGCAGTCATAGTCATTTAGTAGGTCCATCCATTTTCTTTGTCTCATATTCAATTCCTTTGGAGAAAATAAATACTTGAGGCTCTTATGGTCTATGAATATCTTAAACTGGGCTCCATAGAGATAGTATCTCCAAACCTTTAAGGCAAAGACCATGACCGCGAGCTCTAAGTCATGAGTTGGGTAATTTTGCTCATGCGGCTTTAATTGTCTAGAGGCATAGGCTATAAGTTGCCCGTGCTGCATTAACACACACCCCAGTTCCTTATGGGAAGCATCAGTATAGACCACAAAGCCTTCGTTTCATTTGGGTAAGGTTAGTATTAGGGCCGTATGAATTTCACTTCCTTCTAGGTTAGGCGAGTAAGGGGAAATGCTATCTTAGAGAAGCCTTCTACAAAATGTCTATAGTATTCCGCCAGACCCAGAAAACTACGGACTTCTGTCACATTTGTTGGCCTTCCCCACTTAAACACGGCTTCAATCTTACAAGGGTCTACTATGACCCCATCCTTAGAAATAATGTGTCAAAGAAAGGCCATGTTTGGAAGCCAAAACTCACTTTTCCCTAACTTGGCATATAACTTTTCTCTCTTCAGAATCTGGAGAATCATCCTCAAATGTCGTTCACGCTCTTCTCGATTCCTTTAGTACACCATGATGTCATCAATAAAGACTACTACAAAGTCATTCAGGAAGGGCCTAAAAACCCTGTTCATTAGATTCATAAAAACCACCAGGGCATGCGTTACTCCAAACGACCTCACTAAAAACTTGTAATGACCATAACGAGTTCTGAATGTAGTACCCTGTTCATTAGATCCATAAAAACCACCGAGGCATTCGTTAGTCCAAACGACATCATTAAAAACTTGTAATGACCATAGCGAGTTCTAAATGCAGTATTAGGGACATCTTCTTCCTTGACTCGTATCTGATGATAACTTGATCAAAGGTCAACTTTGGAAAATACCTAGGCCCCTTTGAGTTGATAAAAAAGTCCATCAATTATAGGTAAAGGATATTTATTCTTCATAGTGACCTGGTTCAGCTGCCGATAGTCTATACATAACCTTGAAGACCCATCTTTATTTTTAACAAATAGTATAGGTGTACCCCAAGGTGACACACTAGGTCGAATGAAACCCTTCTCCAGTAACTCTTGTAATTGTTCTTACAAATTCTTCAGTTCAGCTGGGGCCATCCTATAAGAGGATCTAGAGATGGGGGCAGTGTCAGGGATCACATCTATCTCAAATTCTATTTCTCTGATAGGGGGCAAAGAGGTTAACTCTTTAGAAAAAACCTCTGGATATTTTCTCACTACTGGTATTTCATCTAACTTAGACCGGTCGTCCCGATTTTCCACTACGTAAGCTAGATACCCAACACATATTTTAGCCAGTAATCGGGAAACTCGAATAGTCGAAATAAAATGTAGAGAGGAAACATCCTTGACACCAATAAATTTTTACTCAAGCTACTTTGGGTGTCTAAGGGTTACAGTCTTTCACGACAATCCACGGTAGCATGGTGTGTGGATAGCCAATCCATGCCCAAAATAACATCAAAGTCTTGGATATCTAACCATATCAAATCTATAGGTAGTACACATCCTTCAAGCAAAACCCCACAATGTTTATAAGCAGTATCAGTTTCTATATATTCCCCCATAGGTGTGCACACTACTAATGTCCAGTCAAGCAAGGAAGGTCTAACATATGTGGCATGCAAAGTGTGGTGCAATAAAAGAGTGTGTAGATCCAGGATCAACCAGAATTTTAGCTTCAATGCCACAAACAGAGAGTGTACCTTTGATAACTGAAGTTTATGCCTTATCTTCCTGATTAGTGAGAGCAAACACCCAAACTTGAGTCTTGGGTCGGTTCTCAGGTCCCCTTACTGGGTAATCTCTAATTTGGTGGCCCGGCTTGCCACATCAAAAGCATGCCCCAGTCTTCCTTCGGCAATTAGCCGCCGAGTGATTATCTTTCCCACAGTGTAGGCATGTCGGGTGCCGACTCTCTATTACATCACTCGACAATGTTCTCTGAATCTTCTTGCCTCTCTAATTTTCTCCTCCCCTAAAGTTCCTCTTTGGTGGTGGTCGAGCTTTTCTCCCCAAGTTTCCAAACTGGATTGGTCTAATCTTCCAGTTTCCCCCAACCCAGGACTCTTCGCAGTCCCTATCGATTTTCATGGCTAAGTCCCCCAAAGGGGAGAAAACATTTGGATTCGCTGATATCACCTTTCCCCTTATTTTTGACCTAAGGCCTCACTCAAACTTATTTGCCTTCCACTCCTTAGTATTGATGATGTGTGACGCACCTTGACAACTCAGCAAACTTGGATGCATACTGTTCTACAGTTAAATTTCCCTGTTGCAGCTCGTTAAACTCCACTCCTTTTCTTTCCTATATTGAATTAGGAAAGTACTTTTCATTGAAGGCTTCTAGAAAATTTTCTTAGCTCACTTCTTTCCTGGACTCTTCCCAAGACTGTTTCACTCAGCCCCACCAGTGTTCAGCGTCTCATTAATGCAGTTTAAAACTCTGAATATCTTCTTCACCTATCTTCTCCATCTCTCAGCCTTTTTTACTCCCCCAAGCCCTAAGAAGGTTAGAGGAGCCTACCTCCTAAACTTCTCTATCAAGCTACTATCATTCGAGTCAGGGGAAAGGGCAGATGGGGCTGGCATAGCTTCTTTCATCATTTGTGTCATGGCCCCTAAAGTCCTGACAAACTCGCTGAGGGCATCAGTGCTTTTGTTATTAGAGCTGGCATTGTTGACCCTCGTCTTCGGCATCTTCAATATACGACACAAACATTCAGTTACTAATCTACCCAAAACTACTCTGAAGACACTTCTAAACTCCTTAGGCTAAGAACCCAAACCTGGCTGCTCTGATACCACAATTGTCACGACCCCGCCCCCTAACCCCCACCGGAGGCCGACAAAGTGCGAGATCGCCACCGAAGGTCGCGTACGTCACTCAGATGGGAGTGGCATCAACACATATTAAAAGTGCGGAATCAAAGCAAATCACAATAAGAAGATAAAACTCATTCATCAAGCGATAGAAAACTAAATAAATTAAAACCATTAAATTCATTCATCTCTAAAAGTCTTTACAATAAGGTTTGAGGCTCACAAGCTTAACATTCATCTTAAAAATATTACATAAAAAATAATAACACGTGGCAACACCACCATACACCTAGAAAGTCAAGAAAAAATCCTGAACTAGTTTGAACTCCGAACACCTGCTATCATCGGTACGCTGCCCGCCACTCGCGATTAGGCTCTAACTCTCTACACAGATGAAATAAGTAGAGTGAGCAATAAGTTCAATAAGTAGATCACTACCCTTACATTCCTGACTATTAGTGAATACATAATAATATGCTCATGGTTTGTCAGAAATCACATTTCTCTCACTGAGTATGGTCACACATCAGAGTATACGTGAATCTTGTATAAAGATGGTAATATTCAATTAACAAAGAATTTCTTGTTCTCAAGAGGCCATCAACCTTTGTAAATAGCACAAATAACGTCAGATGTTCATACAGAATACCGAATTCAAATGAGCAGAACAGACGAATTCAGATAAGCATAACATAACAAGTTACTCTAAAAGTAGAAGTCACGTCGATCAGATCAAGCTAACCCTGAAACTTGGGACTTCTACCGTCATTCAGGAGGGAGGATAATGACAAGTGGAGGTTTCACTTTGTAGCATCCCACTCACACATACATCCCCAGTGCACTTTGGGGTTTTCGATAGGCTAAGGCCTTGCAAGACACGACCCTCTCTTGTGCCCTCAAGCGAGAGGGCATTACACTACCATTGGAGGACCCAATGCGTAGTGCCCATGACAATTTGGGAGGGGCGACCCTCCCAGTTAATTACAGTTACATCTCAACCCCACTCCTATCATAAGAGTCCAAGTATAGTATATTCCACTACCAATGGAGGACCCCTTGCGTAGCAGTCAGATATCAGTATTCATATAACAGAAACATAAGGTCTACTACCAATGGAGGACCCATTGCGTAGCAGTCGGATATCAGTGTTCATATAATAGAAACAGAAGGTCTACTACCAATGGAGGACCCATTCGTAGCAGTCATATATCAATATTCATATGACAGAAACAGAAGGTCTACTACCAATGGAGGACCCATTGCATAGCAACTAGATATCAGTGTTCATATAACAGAAACAGAAGGTCTACTACCAATGGAGGACCAATTACGTAGCAGTCAGATATTAGTGTTCATATAACATTTTACAGTATTCATTATTCATACAACAAAAACCCAACATAACAAACACAGGGTGGCAATATTGGTATTGCATGATAACATTATCAGAGTCACGGAACCTCGATGTCGGTGTCACATAATAACAATGTTACAGCTGCAATTTCAATCCGTGACACCTAGTTATAAATAGGGTCATAACTTTCAATTCACTCGGAATTTAAAGATAGTTCCAAATCAACTTTTGTGCTAGACACAGTCCTCATTCAAATAGGGGTAGTTTGAAAGCAATTGAACCTTTTTTGGCCCCTCAAAATTATAAACTAATAGAGACATTAAATCTGAAATCTGCTTGATAGTGAAGGTAGTAACATGTCTTTAAAAATTAATCCATAACTCGAAATCAAGAGGAGATTTCAAAAAGTGCTAAACATGTGAATTGCATCTTACTTATGTACCGTTCAAATGGCAGTGGTTTGGAAGAAATGGACACATTTTGGTTAGTAAAATTCTGTGACCTCAGAGACATCGATTTTGTGTTTTACTAAAATTGTCCACAATGACCTACTGGCATACATGAAGAATCAAAACAAGATGAAAACATGAACATTGAAACAAACTCAGAAATATTTCTAATGGTTGTGTTTTGACATCGTTTGGACTTCAATTTTTTAGTTAAATTATTAGTTCAACAGAAGTAATATTCTTAGAAATTACCACAGTCTGCTAACAATGATATATATGAATAAAACAAAGTATATCTTTCAAACTATCAAGAATCTCAATTAGTCATAAACACCAAACTCAAAATAGACTCGTAGAAATTTCTAATGGTGGTAATTTGAGGTCAATCGAATATCATTTGCTTAGTCAAAATCTCACCACAACAGTAAGTAAATTCCATAGAAAATCACAGTGCAAGCATGACATGTTCAAAAAACTATTCCATAGCTTCAAATTCATCCAAGATAACAGCATGATACCAAATCTAGCTTAAACTAGACTCTCAAGAGCATCCAAAAAATTTTAGGCTCAATAAAAATGATAACAATGCCTAACAATTCATACAAAGAAGGCCAAATTTCTGGAAAAACAGAGCAAAAATACATTCATGCTATCTTATTCTTTTACCCAATTTCTAAAAAGCCTCATGTCTCATCTTGTGCTTAAACTCAAGCTTCATTCATGGATAGATCATGCTTCATACATGCTTAAATTCATGCTTCATACAACTTGATGCAAGGGGTAGAAATCCACTTACAAAACAACTATGGTGTCCTCCTATCCTTTTCCCATAGTCCTTCAACTTCAACAATGGCTGCTCCAAGGTGAGGGTGAGAGCTTCCCCAAAGCTTGACAAGTGGAGAACACCACCCATGCACGTCAGTGCTGCACACGGCGTTACGCACACGGTGATGCCCCCCATTCACTCGTGGCGTTACGTCCTCACTGCCATGTGTACACCACCGCACTCTCTTCTATCATCGTACGCTCTCCCTATCGCCGCCCGTTCTTCACCATCGCCGTGCGCTTCTCCTTCCTATCGCAGTGTACTTCTCCTTCCCTTCGTCGCACGCTTCTCCTTCCTATCGTCGCGTGCTTCTCCTTCCTACCGCCGCGCTCTTCTCCTTCCTAACGTCACACACTTCTCCTTCCTATCGCCAAGCGCTTCTCCTTCCTATCGCTGTGCACTTCTCCTTTCCTTCCCTCCTTTTCCAGCCATGCAAACTATTCGGCCGAGAAAATCTAGGTTGTTACACAGACCGCTATGGCAAGGCTAGACCGAGTCTACCCTCAGTCAAGTAAGAAGGGAAGAGAATGAAGAGAAGGCTCGAGATGGCGAGGGAAGGAGGTTCAGACAGCGCTAAGCATCACCACCCACAATCATGGAGTAGCAGTGTCACGGTCCGTGGACGACGCAGTACACTACTGCTCACGTGTAGAGGGTGAACAATGAATTATAGGTGGTGTTACGCGTCATCGTTGGCGACACAAGAAGGCAACACACCTCTGCGTGGGTGGCGATAATCTCTTACGAAGCCCACGACGATATCCATTTGTGAAGTGTGTGGCGATAGTTCTTTCTGAGGCACACTGTGATAGGCATGGGACATAAGAGGAACCTACAAATGTCGATGAGTACCGAGTGCACGAAAGAGGCTTGCAGACGACGATAGGCACTGAGTGCGCGAAGGAAGCTCGTGGGCAGAGTTAGGCACCGAGCACATGACGGAAGCTCGCGGACTGGGGTACGGACCGAGTGCGTGAAGGAAGCTCGCGGGCGGCTATTGGTGTTGTCGTGACCCCTCGCAGGCAACGATAGGTGTTGCGTGACCCCTCGCAGGCGGCGTTTGGCTTCGTCGTCTGTGATTGGCATCGTCGTCTGCGATCGGCGTGCAACAGGGGGAGATCCCTGAGGGACGACAATAAGTTTCTCTATCTATGCTCTTCACTGAGACGTCGAGGATACCTTTGCGTATGGCGATGAGTAGCGCCGTCTGCGAGCCTTGTTAAGAGATAAAGATGAACGAACAGAAGGGGCAAGCAGTTTGCACATGGTGATGCCATCGCCATGTGTTTTCTTTGAAACCACGGGAGGGAGAAAAGAGAAGAAAGAGGCATGCATGGCATTGCCACGACTGTGCATGGCCTCTGAGAGGAGTTCAGATGATGAAGAAGAAGAAGCAGAAGAAGAAGAAGAAGAAGAAGAAGAAGAAGAAGAAAAGATAGAAGAGGAAAAAGAAGAGGAGAATGAAAGAAAAGAAAAGAAGACAGAGAAAGATTTACCTTGAGCCTAGGGGTACCGATCCAAAAATTTCTCTCTCCTTTCTCTCTCTCTCCAAACGTGACCCAACAATGAGAAGAAAGAGAAATTTTACTAAGCAAAATTCTCCTTGGTGGAGGATTCAAGGGTCCTACATACAGTGGTAGTACGTGGTATATATAGAATTGTGCCGAAACATGGGTCGATTGATCAAAATGAAACCTAATTGCTGTAGAATTCCAAAATAGTCCATGTGCTGCCCTAAAACTTGCGTGATCTTTCATGGATGATATGCGGTCACTCTGATGCCCGTTTGATCGAAAGATGATTGGTTTCTTGTAGGGCTCGGCATGGTGACCGATTTGATACCAACTTCGAGCCATGGATCGTGTTTTTAGGGCACGATCATGTAACTTGAAATTTGGATTAATCTTGAAATTTCGGATCAATAATGTGCTTGTTCCTTAATGTTTTTCTATGATTTCTTTGCTGGATGACATGGGGTATGCCGTCACGATCGCATGGCAACAAACGTAGCTCGAGTCCGTGTCTGGATGAAGATTTTGCAACTTTGGAATTTTTGTCGAAATCTAAAATTCTGGTGCTAGAATTTGCAGTCACTTTATCGGCTTCATGTTCGAAATTCGACTGTTCATCATGTTTGGGGTTCAAACAAAAAATAGCCCTAGACCTTACACACGTAATGGAACTGGTTTCACGTCAACCTGGCTCGCGAGTGACGTGATTTGGCCACTCGAGCAAGGTGTGACACTGTTGATTTTCCTACAACTTTATTCACGGATCAGCAACTTTTCTTCGTGCTCAGGTGTCATCGAGGGACATGCCACATATCGAAACGCTCGTCTTGACGAGACGAGCATGCTCAAAAAATTTGAGCATGATCCGACTCGAGAAGGATGAGATATGAGCATCAAAAGTCACTGTTTGTGACTGTCCCTTCAATGGAGTTGAGTTGTATGGTGGCCACATGGGAATAGCGTGTGACTCCTCCTGTTTCTCTCTTTTGCCTATACTTCTTCTTGAAATGTCTGTTTAAGGTGAAATTTAACCTCTAAGAGTTTTCAACCGTGTTGGATCCAATGAAAATGGTCCCATAACAATTTTATGCACCGAAAATATAGTTCTAGTTATGGGATCCATTTCAAGGTGCTAAAAGTTGATTCTACCGAAATTGTTTCTCAGTATGCACTGCCTTAGACATGTCGGAATGTGACGAAACTTGGTAAGAGACTTTTAAGGGTCTTTATGAAGATCTTGACTAGTTATGGGGCCATTATGAGATTGTCATAATTTCCATTGTTTGTCTTACAAAAATTATGGAGCCATTCTCCCTTTATTCTGTATCGAGGACCCATGATGATGAAAAATGTCTTACAACAGCATGCCCCATCGAATGTTGTGCTTCAAGAGAAGCGAGGAGTATAATCATTCTGGAAATTTTCCCTTGGCTAGCCACAGGACTATGTGAACGTCGAAGAGATCCACGCAATGCTGTAATTAAGGTGCTCAAACATTTGGAAGCAATGTACAAATCCATCCATGGAGACTTTTAGGGAAAGAACAGACTTTTGAGGGATCTATCGAAGTCCTCACCCTCGAGGGACTATTTGTGATTCTGCTTCAACCTACTTTTTGTTGGTCCAAGCGCCCTTTGCGGGTTTTCACCTAGACTGGGGAAGTGGCACTCTAAATATGGTTTTCACCATCCTCGTTTATTTTCGGGCTCTTTTACTCATGACCTTGCGGACATGTCCACCCTTCTCATCTGTTTTTTCTCATAGTGCCCTTTTGAGGTTTTCATCGTGCTTAGGTTTTTGTTTTCATGGAATGCTTTTACTCATGGTTTCATGACCATGCCCGTCCGTCATTTTTACTCATGGTGTTTCCTTGTCCAGGTATACACCATGCCCGTTATTTTGTGAAAGCATGTTTAAGGTCATTCCTTCGAGATTTGTGCGAAGCCTTTTAACGTCATGCAGTTAGGACGTGCACTATAGTTTAGAGTCATACAGTTAGACCGTGGTGGTGATGAATGGCATTATGTGGAGGCCATGGAGTGAGTATGGTGGTGGTTTTGACTCACTTTGGGAATATGACACTAGGCTACCTATGAAAGATGGATGATGTATGAATGGTGGGTAAAACGTGGTGACCCATTAGCTGACGGCGAGAATGGATGGTGGAATGGTTCGCCGTTTTGTGAGCATGGGTAAAAAACTCACTGGGGAATGATGGATGGTAATAATGAAGTGAATGGACTCACTGGAGAAGCAATGAAGGTGGTGAGCGCACATGAATGGGTCGGTTAGGGAAGGCGTGCGTGAAAATGCACATACAGGGGGTGTGGGCGTATGTGGGGGCGTCCTTAAGGTCATGCCTCCCGGACCTGTGCCAAAAAGTTTAACGTCATGCGGCTAGGACATGCACTATGGTTTAAGGTCATATAGCTTGGACCATGGTTATGAAGTTTAGAGTCATGAAACTAGGACCATGGAGTTTAAGGTCATGTAACTAGACCTCCATTATACTTTAAGTTCATATAGTTTGGACCATTGTGTGGGTTTCGACGTAGGTGAAGCTCCATGGGGGATAGGTCTGTGGATAGTGGTATGACTCCCTGGGGATAAAAATATCTAAGGTTATACACAGGTAGGGGCTTTTAAATGAAGATGGTGACCCTACGCAGAGAGCAATCTGACTCCTTAGGGATGAAACAGTTAAGGCTATAAAGAGCTTTAAATGAATATGGTGGCCCTACGAGGAGTGGCAAACAAAAGTGAACTTCGCTAGGGATTAAGAGGGCAAGTGTGACTCCTCGAGGATGACGGGTAATGGTATGCGTACAACTCTGCTGAGAAGAAAGGCCAGAGCACAGACGCGACCCCACTGGGGATTAAAGGGATAAGAATGACCCTAACTCCCTAAGGATAGTGGGCCGCAATAGGATGTGACTCCTACTGGGGATATTGGTGTGAAACAGACCCTTTGGGGATTGAAGGGGTAAGTATGACCTCCTTGTTTTTCATACACGTAACTCCACTAGGATATGTTGATGAAATACACCTAGAGAGGAAGTGGTCCATTTCACGGTTAAAGTGACGCGTATGGACTATTTGTCACACCGTGCATTATAGTTTTAAGGTCTTGTAGCTCGGACCATGGCTATGCAGTTTAAAGTCATGCAGCTAGGACCATGCAGTTTAAGGTCGTGCGACTAGACCTTCGTTACAGTTTAAGGTCATGTAGTTTGGACCATGACGCTAAGCTTTTTTACGTCATACAGCCAAGACGTGCACTATGGTTTAAGGTCATACAACTGGACTTTGGTCGTGTAGTTTAGAGTCATGCAATGAGGACCATGCAGTTTAAGATCGTGCAACTAGACCTCCGCTATAGTTTAAGGTCATATAGTTTGGACCATACAGTTTAGGGTCGTGCACCTGGACCATGGCTGTGGAGTTTAAAGTCATGCATAACGGACCATGGTTGTGCGGTTTAAAGTCATGCAACATGGACCATGGTTGTGCAGTTTAAGGTCATGCAGCATGGACCATGACTGTGTAGTCTAAGGTTATGCAGCACGGACCATGGCTGTGCAGTTTAAGGTCATGCAGCATGGACCATGGCTGTGCATTTTAAGGTCATGCAGCACAGACCATGGCTGTGTAGTTTAAGGTAATGTAGCACAGACCATGGCTGTGTAGTTTAAGGTCATGCATCACGGATCATGGATGTGTAGTTTAAGGTCATGCAGCACAGACCATTGTGTGGAGACAATGTGACTCTAGAGGGAATAGAGCCATAATTGGGGACTCGACTCCCTGAGGAGTGACGCTGTGGTGCAGAGAATGAACTTACTGAGGAGGTAGGATGATGGTCCCCATGGGAGTGCTATGCCATGCGCACGGCACCAAGTCTTGGATGGCGCTTGTGGCATTAGGCCTAGATGACGTGCGCACAACGTTAGGCCCTGATGAGGTGCTCGGCGATAGCCTCTCTTGGTGACGTGCGTGCGGCATTAAGTTCTCATGGAGCGCACAACGATAGCTCCGTGACGAAGCTCACGGCAATAGGCCCTCGACGAAGTACGCGGCGATAGCCCCTTGACGAAGCACACAGTGATAGCCCCTTGATGAGGCACGCGGCGATAGCCCCTTGACCTAGCAGGCGGCGATAGCCCCTTGATGAAGCAAGCAGAAATAACCCTTGGATGAAGTGCACAACGATAACCCCTTCGGGTCTCGGGCTTGACCCACCCCGGCCTGGTCTTATTGTTGTCTGAAGATGAGGATTGAAGTGTCATTTCAAACTTATGAGGGGCAGTTTGTGGCACTGTTGAGTATAAAGGGGGAAAAACCCCATTTTACTGTTTTACAGAAAGGTAAAACAGTTGAAGAGAGTTTTTTAGAGACAGAGAGCCAGAGCTTCCATCAAGAGTTTCTCGGCTAGAGTTTCCCTACCAAAATCTGCAGTACCCAGGCCTTCAAAAGCTCTATGGCGAGCTTGAGCTGGTTGTGGGCCTTCACAACGTGCTTGCGAGTGTTTTTGGAGAGTGCTAAGGCTTTTTGAGCAACATGGGCTACTAAGAGTTTGGCCGAGACTTTTCCAGTGAAACTACGAGAGTCGCAGTGGTGTTTTGCCAGAGTTCAAGTGCTTTTTCGATAGTTCCATGGTTGCTGAAGATTGCAGAAAGGTCAAAAGGAAACACAATGGTTCTATCGAAAACTCAGCGGTTTTTTCAGCACGTAAAGGAGTGGAGAGAAGAGAACTCGCAGGGTCATAGGGAGACTTCCATGGGAATTCTGGTGGTTTTCCACCAACTCCAGTAATGAGTAGAAGGTGGGGAAGGGTTTTCTGGTGGACAGGAGGGAGTTCCCGACGTTAAGGGGAAGCGCCTATGAGAACATGAGGTGTCACAAGCCTGCAACGGTCGGGAGAAGGTGGAGTGGCACGAGATGGTGAACAGTCGCACCTCGCACGTGTGGTGTCATCTCACGTCGCTTTGACAGGCGTCGTGCCTGGATTGCAAGAGTAGTAGGGCTCACGCATGTGGCGCGTGCGAACAGCTGCAACGCAGGAGTTAGATGCATATGACGTTACCTCGCTCCTTATCCGGGTCTTCGCATGGTGCTTCTGCTTTACTTTGATAGCTCCTTAATCACGAGACGGTGATAGCCCTAACTTCTATGCACGGTGATACCCTCTCAGTGGGCAAATGATGATAGTCCTGCCCTTGGCTGCGAGACGGCAATAGCTTGCAGCGTTAAGCCTAATGTTAGTGTAAAAGAAGGAGTAGGCATCCTGAATTGCCTGCACCGAAATATAGCCTCAAATGGGGGCTTGCCGACTCTAGACAAGAGGATGGTTAAAACCCTCAACATGAAATGGTCTTCTGTTGGCCTGCGGGTGCAAGGAGAGCAAAAGTATTTAAAGTGTTTCTCCTCATGGACCATGAAAGTACATAGGCGATACATGGACATTCTGAAGTGTGCTTCCCTGATGGCCACCATTTAGTGCTCGGCATGCTAATATGACCGTTGGTCGAACACGGTCAAAGTGCTTTTCGAAACCTGTAGCCATGTTTGCAGCACATGGCTGCTCGGTTATGGGGAAGCAGGGATATCTCTGTTAGATCTGTATTTCATCGGTGGGCTACCACTAGTCAGTAGTATATATGACGAGTTCATGCCCCCGAACTCGGTCATTTTTTGAGATGAACGGGTCGAGAAGGAAGAGCCACCAGTTGGGCTTCAGGAGATGTTTGGAATTTACCTGCTGCTCTGGTCTGAGACTAAGAAGGGACACGTCTCCTTCACCAAGTGGGTGGCCTTTTTCTATGGGGACTGTAATCATGAAGCTGGTCTATCACCAAGGAAAGGGGAGAAGGAGGCCCCACCAGTTTTTGAACTGCGGAAGGAGAATGGTCATATCTTCCTGGCCACCCATCTGGTACTTTTCTTGTGCAAGTTTTCTCTCCCTGACAGAGCAGACATTATCCGTCCAGGCACTTTCTCTGTGGCATGTGACATGGCGAGGGGGAAAAAATATGCACTTGCACAACAAGTCCTTTGCAGCATCTACTACGGCTTAGGAGCCGTGTCTAGGGGAAAAGTTTATCAAGGCGATGAAGGAGGGAATGGCATAGTGGATGTCGAAGCCTTCCCAGGGGACTTCAAGACGCCTTTCCCCATCCACTATGTATATGGCTGGCTTGGGGCTTATTTCCTAGGCACCTACCTCCGAACCGGAGAATTGGAGGAAACGATGTGCCCTTTCTACTGAAGATTGCTAGGCAAAAAGCAATCTTCTATACTATCGGCCAAACGCATAGTTTGTTCTACAACGACTATCTCCACATGAGGAGGCTCTCCCGGTAGGGAATCTCACAAATCGTGCCTTTGTTGATGAGCTGGGTAAGAGCCTAGACGGTGCTCCTACAACTCATAAAGAGCTGATGTATATGTTGAGTGTTAGGGGTGGAATTCTTCCATGCCACACTGTCCATAGTGCGAAACTCCATAGGATTTCCCTCATAGATTTGCTTGCCAGCACGGGCTCGATCAAGGATGGCCATTCTCCGTATTGTTTGAGAAGCGGCATAACAAGGTAGCTCGTTGGAAGAAGGACCAGTTGGGAACCAACCGGGAGACATGGATCCCGAGGCACATGTCTAGACCGTTAGTGCCAATGGTAGTTCCCTCCTTTCCAGGGGTGATCCGCATCCCAGTAGCCTCAGTCGGTAATTCTCCACCAGCGTGCATGGGCCTCGGTCACCTGGACCCTTATGCCAAAATGGGGTAGCACATACTTGCTAACCTCCGTCATCTCTAGACATGTGGACCATGCAGCCCTTATATACACTGGCCACCATGATTCCCAAAAGGTCCCAAGCTATTCTTTCTTCTCGGTATTTACTCTATTGTGGCTCTTCTCAAAGAACACGGAGAAGGGGCAACTTTGATCCAGCCCATGCTGGCGAACAAAACGGAGGGGGAAGTACCCTTCAAGTTTGGCACTGTGAGAAGTGCGATAAGCCAAAACTCCCCCTTTAATGCCCAAGATGAACATGAGCTCCCTGATAGTCGTGGGAGCACCATCCAACTCCTTCCCCAGTTCATCGATGAAGGCATGGTCAGTAACGCTCCCAACTAGAAATGGGACCCGACGCATACTTGAGGAGTCATTCCCAAACAAGCTTCATGCTTTCCTGGGACTATGAAAAAAAGCCTTCTGCCCTGCAATTCTCATCAAGAAGGGGCACATTTTATCCCTCGTGCCCTGACTTCTAACATAGGTGGCAGGGAAAGAGGTCCCTAGCCACCCATACACATAATGGATGGGAATGGTATCTGAAAATCCCCAGGAAAGGCTTCAACCCCCACAAGGCCATTGCCCCCCTCTTTACCTTTGTAGGCCTTACCTCATGAAACGGCCCCCAATCCATGGTAAATATTGCACAAAACTGGTTGAGCAAGGCCATACTCACGCCCTCTTGCCGTGTCACAGGCCACATAGAACGTGCCTAGACGAATGTCATCTGCCCCTCCAGAGAGCACGAACTTGTATAAAAACAGGGCCAAATAGGCAGCCAAGAAGACGCAGTCGTCACTGGTCTCAGAGTGATAGATGGGAGGCGTGTCCTTACAACTGCCTTTCCCTTCCTTCTTGGAGCACCTCGACCATCCTAGGGGTAATCCTTGCAAAAGAATTTCACACATTCAGTGAAGGTTACCCGACCGGTGCTAGACTAGGAATGAAGCAACTGATAAACCTTAAAAATTTTCTGGAGACTAGTGGGTGGTTCCTCTCCCCCTAAGCGAGCACCACCAAAGATGACTGAGTTCTGGGGCATGAACTCGTCATACATTGTCTCGATCAGCGGAAGGTCACCAATAAAATAAAGATCCAATAAGGAGATTCTTGCTTCCCCATGCCCATCACTAGACCCTCACCAGTAAATTCACTGGTGCCGACCTCTTCTCCCCTTGGAAGGTTCTTTACATCAGGGATTTTGTAAGAAGACTCAGCCATTATAAAGTTCAAGGACTCACTGTCGTGTGAAAATTACAAAGGCACTGGCTTAGCACCGACTATATCTTCAAAGGCCTAGCACAGTCGTCAAAAGCTGGTGCCGACTGTGGTTGTAAAGGATAGAGCCGGCTGTGTCTACTGAGGCTTAACGCCAACTATGTTTGAAAAGACAAGCACCAACTGAGTTTGTCAATGCCCAACACCAGCCGTGTTCTTAAAAGTTAACACCGGCTGTGTTCGCCAATGCTTAGTGTCGGTTGTGCTCTCAAAGCCTAACATCGACTGTGTCTTTAAAGAACTAATGCCGACTGTGCCTTTAAGGAATTGTTGCCACCTGTGTTCAAATCTCCCGCACGTGTCATAGATTCCGCACGTGTTACCTCGAGCCCCGATGCGCCACCTGACAACTGTCGACCGTGACGTGGACAGGTGCATGTCTTCGCATGAGTGGTCTCACAGTCGTTCATGCCTCAGCAACTCTTTGTTTCTCAGTGACGGTTCACCTCCAAGTGGCTATTCGCCTCCCTACGAACTTCGGTTTCTCGTTGAGAAACCTTCTCTCTCACCGGAAACCCTCTGCTACTTATCCATCTCCTCCAAGTCACCGAAAAACCACTGGAAAACTCCAAAATCAGTGGAAGTTCACTAGCGAGTCCCTGTGGCAACTTGGATCCTTCACTCCTTCCCCGATATTCCTAAACTGGCTGCATACTTGGGTTGGTCGGCAAACCCCTACTTCCCTCGATTCCGAAAATTGTGAGCCCTCGATTCCCTACGGAACTTCCTGTGTTCCTTCTTCCCACTCCAAACCTCCTCTTACTTGCCCACCTCACCAAAGTTCCCTGTTCTGCTGGAGCTTTCATCTGAAATTTCTCTCTCTCACTGTCAAATTTTTTGCTTAAGTCTTTTTATCCTCAGTGAAACAGTGAGAATGGGGGTTTACCCCCTTATATAGGCGATGCTTCCCTCAAGTGTCCCTCACGAATGCCAGGCAGGTCCTTGAAGACCAAACGACAATGGGCTGGACCGGGTCAGGCTCTGACCCTAAACTCGAACAAGAAGTTTACCACCGCCCATGAAACCTCATGCATCGGAAACTAAGACCGGTCGAGCTCGGGCCAGAGACTGGAACACAGGTCACCGCCGGGTATGTAATCTATGCCCAGTGCCGGATGTTTTCTCAAAACAACCCAGCACTGGCTATGTTCTTGAAAGCTCAGCACCCTCTGTGCTCAACACCATCTCTGTAACTCGCGCCCAGCACCGACTGTGTTCTTGAAATCTCAGCATCGTCTGTGTTCAACGCCATCTCTGTAACGCATGCACAGCATTGGCTATGTTCTTGAAAGCTCAGTGCCGTCTGTGTTCAACACCATCTCTGTGACTGATGCCCAGTGCCAGCTGTGTTCTTGAAAGCTCAGTGCCGTCTTTATTCAACGCCATCTCTGTAACTCATGCTCGGCACCGACTGTGTTCTTGAAAGTCCAACACCGGCTGTGTTCTCAAGAGCTAGCGCCGACTATGTTCTCAAAGTTTACCGCTACGAGTGTTGCTACTGCATAAGCTAGCATTGCGTGTGTTACTGTTGCCCATGCCAGTGCTCCAGGTGTCAATGCTGTTGTCGTTCATGACCATTGTCGTACGCTCCCCGTGTTAATGCCACGCACATGTCAGTACCTGGTTTCTGCCATGCATATCCTACCACTATCCCCAGTGGAGTTGCACGCAATCCATAGCGTGTCATCCCCAATGGAGTCAGAAGCAGGTCATTGTTCCTCATCCCCAATAGAAATTACACCCATACTGCCGCCCATTATCCCCAACGGAGTTAGGATTATGCCTACCCCTTTAATCCGCAATATCTTATCCCCAAGAGTTGGGTTAACTTCCATGAGTCTATTCCCCATGGAGTCACATCTTTCATCTTAGGGAGTCACACTCATCCCGTAATTCCCATTGAAGTCTGCTTCCGTTTGCTATCCCTCGGGCCACCATCTTCATCTGAGCCCTCTACTTGTGTATAGCCTTAACCATTTTATCCCCAGGGAGTCGGATTGTCATTCACAGACCTATTCCCCATCGAGCTCCACCTATATGGCGACTCACACAAAGGTCTGTGTTGCATGACCTTAAACTGCAACAGCCTCAGTCTAGATGTACGACCCTAAACTGCATGGTCCAAACTATATGACCTTAAACTGTAGGGGAGGTCCAGTTGCACGACTTTAAAATGTTGCGCGACCCAAAAAATGCATAGCCATGGTCCAAACTATATGATCTTAAACTGTAGCGGAGGTCCAGTTGCACGACCTTAAACTGCATGGCCCTAGCTGCAGGACTCTAAACTGCATAGCCACGATCCAAACTATATGATCATAAACCATAGTGCATGTCCTAGCCGCATGACATTAAAAGGTTTCGCACCACGGTCTAAGCTATATGACCTTGAACCATAGTGTACGTCCTGACCGCATGACATTAAACTACTTTGCACAGGTCCAGGAGGCATGACCTTAAATGCACCCCCACACATGTGCAAACCCCCTTTATGTGTATATTCACGCACGCCTTCCTTAACCAACTCGTTCATGCGTGCACCACCTTCATTACCTCCTCAGTGAATCCATTCACTATATTACCCTCCATCATTCATTAGTGAGTCTTACTCATGCTCACAAAACGATGAGCCATCCATGCTTGCTGTCAGTTAGTGGGTCACCACTCATCCACCTTCTATCCATACATCATCCATCTTTCACATGTAGCCTCATGTCATCTCCCCAAGTGATCCAAACCATCACCATACTCACTCCATGGCCTCTACAGACTGTCATTCATCACCCTAAACCACAGTGCATGTCCTGGTCACATGACACTAAAAGGCTTCGCACAAGTTCTAGAGGCATGACCCTAAGCACGCCTTCACAAAAAAAAAAGGAATAACGGGCATGGTATATACTTGGACAAGGGAATGCCATGAGGAAAAATGGCGGATGGGCATTGTCACAAAACCATGAGTAAAAGAGTTCCGAAAAAAAAAACCCGGGCACGGTGAAGAAGAAAATGGTAGACATGGACAAAAGGTCATGGGTAAATGAGCCCCGAATAAAAGGAGGTTGGTGAAAACCGTCTCTACAACGCCACTTCCCAAGTTCAAGTGAAAATCCACCAAAGGACGCTTAGACCAATAAGCAAGTTGATGCAGTGTTCGCCTCAATAGGTGGCTTCGGCCCGCATGCAAAAGAAAAATCCATGGTGTCACAGTACTAGGACCCAAAAATACGAGCATTAAGTAAGATTCCGACAAACTTGAGTCCCTTTGTAAAAAGAAATCAAAGGACAGAAGACTTGTCAAGAAGGAAAGACAAGTCTCATGAAGACGAGCATCATTCCCAAAAGGTCAGTAGCGCACTTCAAGATGTTGAAGACGCCCCAAGAAAGCTAAGTCAGTCATGACTTTGGACCTGTTGTGCAGCAATTATGATTGAATCCTCAAAGGTCGTCTCGGACAAAGAAGGGAGGCATCTTGATTGTTGAAACTGCTAGATATAGGTAGGGGGTATACCAAAAGCCGGTCACCGCGGGACCCTGCCCGCCAAGGAATATCTGGTGCACAATGCAGATGGATGTCGACATAAGGCCCTTTAGCACACCATCCAGATCAAACAACAAAACAAAATCCTCGAAACATGGACCAACACCAGAAGATACAAACAAACCTAGACCAAATGGGAACAATGCCCTTTAGTATGACACTCGACTGCCAAACAGACCTGATTCTGACCAACAAGTAAGCCCTTGAGGGTGAGGACATCGACAGGATCTCTCAAAAAATCTCTTCTCCCCCTAAAGTCTCTATGGATGGACCTACACATTGCATCCAAATGTCTGAGCATCCTAGTTACAACATTGCGTGGATCTCCTCAGCATTCATGTGGTCTTGTGGCTAAGAAGAAAAAATAATAAAACCAAAGGAAATTTTCCGAATGTTGTCCTTCTCGCTTCTCTTGAAGCACAACATTCAGCGGGCAAGCTGTTTGAACACATTTTTCAGTTCCTTGGGTCCCCGATGTGGAATAAAGAGGAAGCCGGTCAATAAAGCCTAAGCATACAGTGGCATTTTTTATAGTTTCATAATTTCCCCAAAAGGGGTCAGAATCTTCCTAATGATTCCAAAAGGCTACCTGTCAAGTTTCATCGCAATCCAACATGTTTAATGCAGTGCAGACAAAGAAACAATTTCAAAAAAATTAGCCTCTAAGCACTCTGAAACAGACCCCATAACTATAACTATATTTTTTGAGGCTCATATCTCCCTCGTTACGAGTCAGGTCATGCTCAAATTTTGCGAACGTATTCGTCTCGTCAAGATGAGCATTTTGATATGAAGCACGGCATGTGGTGATACCCGAGCAGGGAGAAAAGCTAGAGAGAAGTTGGTGATTTGCGGCAAAAGTTACAGAAAATTCAACAGCACTACTACTCACTCGAGTGGCCACATCACGAAGCTTGCATATCGGATTGACGTGAGACTAGTTCCATCGCGTGCGTAAGGTTTAGGGCTATCTCTAATCCGAACCCCGCACATAATGAACGGTTGGATTTCACACATGAAGTTGATATAAATTTCGACGGCTGAAATTCAAGATCGGGCCAAAACCCAAAAGTTGCAAAATCTTCGTCCTTACACGAAATCGAGCTGCGTTTATTGCAACACAATCGTGACGGCATGCTCAGTGAGATTCAACGAAGAAATCAAAGAAAATCATCAAGAAACAAGCACACTATCGATTCAAAGTTTTTAAGATTCCTTCAAATTTTAAGTCACATGATCGTGGCTTAAAAACATGAACCGTGGCTCGAAATTGGTATTAAATCGATCGTCATGTCGTGACCTACAAAAAAATAATCATCTTTCAGTCAAACGAGCAATAAAGCAACCCCGAATCACCCATAGAAGATCACGTACGTTCTAGGGCAGCACCAGGGACTATTTTAGAATTCCATATATTGTTGGATAGCGGTAAAATAGTCATTTTTCACCTTATTTTTAGATTTTTCCTTAACTCAAACTAATTGTAATTATCATCAATTAGGCTAGGTTTTTAGCATCCACCCATGTTTGGGCCCAATTTTATAAATACATGGTAAACCTAATTGTAAAAGGAAACCCCTTTCATTCTTTATGCTCGTCAATAAAATTTGAGTTTTTACTTTGCGTTTGTGGGTGCGTATTGGAAAGAGAGAGAGATAGGAGAGATAAGAAAGGACCGGTACCATTCGGTAAGGTCATTTTCTCTCTCCTCCTCTCATCTTTATCTCTTTCTCTCTCCCAACCGGTGAGAGAGGATTTTAGGTTATGAGGCGGAACTTACCTCACGTGGATTCGTGACACGCCGGGCTAGCTCGCTCAGGTGCCCTCTTAGATCACGTTGGAATGCCTCTGGCCTATGGCCAGTTTGGAATTGCCTCCCTGAACCTATTTCTCTTTTCCTGCAAACACACACACATATTAAAAGTACAAATGAATGGGGCATAGGTCCCCACCTTGTTACTAAGTGAAGTGAAAGTGAGAGAAGAAGTTTGACCGGCCGGTTAGGCTGGCACCGTGGCTAGACTAGTGCGGGGACTGACTTGACGTTATAACAAGAAGGGCGCGGTACCTCAGACCGGCATGGTAGCAATACTACTCAACGGCAAAACCAACACCCACCAGTCTGGCACAATGGCTAGTCTGACGTAGCAACAAGACGGGCACCGTAACTCAGACCGGCACGACGACAATACTGCTTGACAACAAAACTTGCACGAGCACAAGGCTCAGCCTGCCCTCTGGTCAAACAAGCGAAAGAGAGAGAGAGGAAGTGAAGACTACCTTGATTGTCGCTAGGTCTTCCAAAAGAGACGAAAGTGAAAATAAAAATGATGGTGAAATAAGAGTAAAAGAAAATGAGATAAAATGCGAAAGATGAATTAAAAATGAAAATAAAATAGAATTAGAAAATGAAAAAGGGAGTAAACTAAAATAAAATGAAAAAAAAGCAAAATAAAGTAAATAAATTAAAATAGAGTAAAATAAAATAAAATATAAGGGATGGAAGAAAATAAAATAAGATGAGGTAATAAAATAAAATAAATGAATATAATAGAGTAAGGTAGGGTAGGATAAAATAAGTGAGGCAAAAATAAATAAAATCAAATGGTGTAAAGGGAAGTCAATTGACGTAAATGAAATAAAATGAAAGGAAGGAGTAAAATGGAATAAAGGGAAAGAGTGAGAAAGAATAACATAGGAGGGTTTAATAAAATAAAATAAAATAAAAAGATAGATTAGTTGAAAGAGAGAGAGGGATGTTGGGTTAGGGGTTGAGGGAAGTAAAGTTTTTTAAAAAAATAATAATAATAACGTGTTAGCTAAGGGGGAGAAAGGGTTGAGCATTGGGTTCTTTTATGAAAGGGTGTAACATAGTATAAGAAAAAAGGAAATAACGCTTTAATTTAAGAGAGAAAGTGAGAGTGATATATGGGAGTGGGTAGAATAAAATAGTTAAGAAAAGTACAATTTCGTGAACAGAGAATTGGGGTATTGGGTTATTAGGCTTAGAGGGAGTAAAAGAAAAAGAAAGTCACGAGGGGTTTATTGGGTCATTGGTTTTTGTAGATGGGTTTGGAGGAAGGACGAAAACAGGATGAAACGAGATGGGTGACGCGAAACGAAAAGGAGCGAAAGTAAGGAACAAAAAGGAAAAAAAACGGGTATTTCGTTGGAGGAAGAGGAATTCTAGAGAGAGAACCTGAAATTACAGAGAGGATGATCTTGGAAGGGCCGGAGGTTGCAGGCGGCAGGGAGAGGATGAAAGGAGGCCCGTGTGGTTTGCTTTTAGAGTAAGAGAGAGAGCAGAAGGTTGCAGCGTGGGTGAGAGTTGCAGAGACTTTAGAGAGAGAGAGCAGTAGGTTGCGGTGGGGTTTCTATGAGGATTGGGGATAGAGAGCGAGAGAGAGGGCAGCAGCCCAGATGGCGCGGCAAAGGCGAAAAGAAATGGTGGCGGAGGGTGGAGCAGCGATTGAAGAAAGAAGAGGGTGAGGTGGATGGTGATTAGAGAAGCAGAGCTGCGGAGATGGTTGCTGCAACTAATGGCTGCAGTTGAGAGAGAGGCAAAGGTTTGGAGATGGTGGTAGCTGGTTGGAGTGGAGGCAGCGAAGGTGAGGAGGGAGGAAGGTCGTGGCGGCAATTGATGATGGCGAAGGAAGAAAGGGCCGAGACTGAAGTTGGCTCAGCTGTGGGGGAGAAGGCTTGATGGAGGTGACTGAGCAAGAATGGGGCTGCAAAGTCGCGGCAGCAGCAAGGATGGGTTGCAGCAGAATGGGCTGCAACGAGGTGGTGAAAAGAGGCGAGAAACAGGGAGGGCAGGAAGTGACAGAGCAAGGTTGCGGGAGGCCTGTCGGGTTTTTTTCTTTTTTTTTTAGTTTTAGAGAGAGAGAGGATGGCAGGATTAGTTGCAAGTTGCGGAAGAGAAAATGGGATCGCGCAAGATAGCGGAGAGAGCAGCAGGTGGCTGAGAGGGGCAAGAAGTGGCTGAGAGGTGGAGGACAGGGGCTGAGAGAGGTGGAGGATAGGGGCTGAAAGAGGTGGAGGACAGGGGCTGAGAGAGGTGGAGGATAGGGGCTGAAAGAGGTGGAGGACAGGGGCTGAGAGAGAGGTGGAAGACAAGGGCTGTGGTCACGGGCTTGGTGGTGAAGAACGTTTGGTGGTGCATGGCAGCGGGGTATGCGTCCTGCACGGCAGTGGCAAACACGGCGTCGGGGTAGAGTTCGCGCGGCGATGGGTAGCCTTACAGACGAAGATAGGTTATGACACACGGCGATGGGTTACGATTGACGGACGCTACACGTTATGTTTCATCGGTGGTAGTATGTGGGTTGAACAGAGGGCGTTGGGTAGAAAGGTTTGGGCAATGGTGGCCTTAGGGAACTTAGATCGTGAGAGGAAAAAAAAAAGATCGCAAGGTGCACAAAGGTTTGGGCAATAGGGGCCTTACGGGACCATAGATCGTGAGAGGAAAAAAAAAGATCGCAAGGCGCACAAAAGGGAAAAGGGGGTGATGAGAAGTTGTACAAAAAAGGTGTACAAAAACAAGAAGAGAAAGGGAGGTGAGAAAGAAAGAGGTAGACCCAAAGGTGCACAGAAAACAGGTGGACTGGGATAAAATAATAATAAAAAAGAGACATTGGGGTCATAGGCTACAAGAAGGCTGAGGAAAACGTTATAAATGCGAGGGACCACAAGAAAGAGGGAAGATGAGGGTTGTGATCATACGAGATCACAAGGGAAGGGAAGAGAAAAGAAATAAGGAGTGAAACACAGATGGCGATGGGGTTATGCCGTCTGTGAAAGAGGAAAGAGAAAGAGAGAGAAAGAAGAAGAGGAGAGAAGAGAAAGAGAGAGAGAAAGAGAAGTGAGAGAAAGAAGAAGAGGAGAGAAGAGAGAAAGAGAAGAGAGAGAAAAAGAAAAGAGAAAAAAAGAGATTTACGTTAAGCCTAAGGGCACCGATCCAAAAATTTTTCTCATT